>NC_040031.1:5231211-5496061 GCF_000972845.2 Larimichthys crocea
TACAGTAGCCTAAGATATTTTTTCTCAAATTTTTTTTTGGTTTGTTTTTGAAACATTTTTAGGGCTTTTAGGTCTTCTATTAAAAGTCTTTATCAAAACAAAAAACGTCTTTTTTGTAAGGTGAAAACTGTTATTTTTTACTGTTTACGATACAAAAGCAAAAGATCCAAGATCCAGCCACTAAACTGGAGCATGTCTCTAGTGAATGGTGAGCTTTTTTTTTTTTTAAGGCTGTGAGATTTGCCTGAAAAAGTAGCTTTCAAAACATACTTCTAAGCTTTAAGAGTCATTTTAAGGCTCAAACCAATCCAAGAGATATTCAAAGATGAACACACAATAACTTGCTGCAGAAAGCTTCCAGTCAGATCTCAAAGACACAGGACGTTTAAAGAATTGGCAGAGTTGAATGTACTCTGGAAAATGTGTGTGGGCGCACATTCCCGAGTTTAAAATAGAACACACAGATCGACAGATAGATGCTCACACACACTGTTACAACATTTTTTCCCAGGCAAAAACTGTCCAACGTTAAATGTTTGCTATCTTCACATTTCATAATTATTTAATATCTAACTTTTTATTACAACTCAAAATTATTACAACTATTATAACTTTTTCTTTACCCTTTTAAACTTTTAAACAAAATGGAAACCTCCTCCACCTCTCAGTTTCTAATCCATCTGGTGAGCACAGTAACCCATCCGTCCAAAAATACTTTCTGCTCAATGAGATCTCTCATTTCCCTCCAAAATCTAGCAGTATCCACATTCTTGGGTCAGGTGAGTAGCAATGTACAGTATCCGGTTAAGGGCATACCGATCATGTGGATAATCACGGGACATGTATATTTCTGAATCCAGTATAAAATACAGTACATCTCGGGTGTAATAAGAAAGACAGTCTTGCAACACTGTGTGGTATGACATAAAGTGACTAAGGTGAGCTTATACCTGATTGGGTCTGACAAAAAGCAAAGACCCCATGCCAGACGGGCCTTCTGCCACAGACTGAGAGCAGCAATGGCCCTCTTAAACGTCACAGGGATCGGCCTGTCCCCAAGGTGAAATTTACAGAATGGCACCCGTCCAGCCTGTGTGCAGAGAAGAAAATCAACAATACGTAAAAAAATAAAAAATAAAAAAACTGAAACTATCAGTGATCTTTTTTCCTTCTTCAACTTCTTTTCTGTGTGTTTTACCTCTTTGAAGGCTTCTCTAAACTCTCCTCCAGGAGCCATGCCCAGCTGCTCCGTGATGTGTGCGGAAACTTTAAGCAGGAGGATCTGCATCAGGCCGGACATCAGTCCATTCTGTCAAACACAGAGGGCAGAAAGAAGCGTTCATAAAAACACAGATGTGCATTCAGCGGCTATTCATTAAATCCGTTTTATGGATTTATATAACCAAAGCTGTGGAAAACCAAAAAGAGAAAACAAAAATTACAACACAAATGCAGAATAGACTAAAATCTCTTTACTGACACCTAATCCTGTTTGTCCATCATACATCGGTGATGTTTATTCGTCCATTAACAACAAGGACATGCTGCAATCCCCTTAGCTTAGCTTTCTGCCCATCATAGGATAAGAGCCTAAACTCCATTACTGCCTTATTCAGAATAAACAGCTCCCTCACTGTCTTTGTTGTACTGTTACCCTTTCTACTCCTCTCCATTTTATATTCTCTCGCTGTTTTCACACTACCATCATTGTTCATTCCCAACCATTCTGAAATCCACACCTGTTTGATGGCCTGCTGAACCTTATCCAGGTTGATGTCTTTGGCTTCCCTCAACAGTGTATTCTCGTCCATCTTCAGCATAGACACCCTGTACTGGCACAGCTCCACCACCACAACGTCTGGCTGCACAGCGCGAATCGTCTTTGTGTAAGAGAGAGAGAGAGAGAGCCGTGGGTAAGTAAGATAAGAAACAGAGAGAGAGCATAAGAGGGTACAAGACAGACAAAGGGCAAATGAGCAGTGAGAGAGGAAGTTAGGACAAGAACAGTCATCATTTCAAGGTGCTACTCTGCAGCACTTCTCCACATTCACAGTATTACTCCATTGTTTCACTGACAATTCACAGCGTATCACAGTTTTAAAGAGGTGTCAGTGAAAAAGTAGACTGTAAAAATCCTGTTCTCAGCGGCTCACCGTGGCCACATCCTTTTTGCTGCTGTCACTGAAATGGGCAGTGCCCACCAGGTACAGGAGGCTGCCATCAGGGGCAGTAAGACAAGTCACTGTCTCTGGAAGCTCAGGGGACGACTGGCGACGCTGGGATCGCAACTGCCAGAGCATCTCCATTGTTTCACCATCGGCTAAGCAGGAACGACAAAGTTAGAAAAATTCAAAAGGAAAAATAAGTATCTGATGTTTTAATATATCTATGATATATTAAAAAGGAAAGAAACATTGTGGTCTGTGGCTATCAGAAATTCTGCATGTCCTCTACCCAAAACTGAATTATCTAACTTTGATATTTTGACTTTAAAAACTAGTGAAAATAATTACAATCTGGTTAAAACCATGTAACGAAGTAAAACCTTCATTCTTAGGGGCACGATGTGTAATTATACTACGATAATCTAACTGTTGCAACATTAATCCGTTTCTTGTACAGAGTATTATTGCGCCACGTGGATTTAAATTAGCAACAAAAAAGGCTGCTGCAATTATACAGTCAATGAGCTGTCTAGTCTCAGACAATGTTGCACTTTTTTCTATTATACATAACATGTAGGGGGAAAAAAAAGAGGCGTTGCAACAACTTTCTGACGAAATACAACATACACACTGTGTTTATAAAAAGAAAAAGAAAAGAACAACGTACAGAGTCCTGGAGGTATACAAGGAGGGAGTTCCTCTTCTGAAGGATCCTCTGATGCACCAACTGACTCATCCTGCCAGACATTAAAAAAAAACAGCAAAACATATTTTACAAGGCATATTTGCATCACCCTAAGATTAAGGGATTATTCCTGTCAAAGCCAAGCCGGTTTGAGAAAGACAGGCTGATTGCACATGATTAGGTAAATTAAGTTTAAACCATTTAAAGAAATTAGCAACAATAAGATGTTTTTTTTAATATATACACACAGACTACTACTATCATTCATTCTCAGAGCTGCCCAGTGTGTCTCCTCACCCCAGAGCGAGCAGCACATCTGGCAAAACATCTCCTCTCTCACACAAACACACAAGTACGTAACTGTTACAAACCTCCGAGTTGTTGTCTTGATCCATGTCTGAAGCACTGAAAGCTGAGGGGGGGACGAAGACAGCGGTGAGACGTTCACTGACGGTGAGGCGTTCACTGACGGTGAGACGTTCACTGACAGATAACTGCTGCGTTCACTGACTGCTGACGTTGCTTAAAGTGGAACGGCAACGGACGCGGCTAACGGTTAAAGCGCCGACGTTAATAACACAAAGTGACGACTTTAACAGGTTTACGAGCATAATTAGACATTTACGAGGCTGTCACTGCGACTTAAGACGAGATAACGTAACACAAGAGCTAAAAAAAGAAAAAAAAAGAAGTGTCATGCCGGAGGCTGCTTTACAAATGAGCTAACGTTACTTCCAGGTACGGGACTGCTAAAAAAAAAAAATCATCGATCCGGCTAGCTACCGGATGATGAGAACAGCTAACTCAAGCTAACGTAGGCTAGCAAGACCCGGTAAGGATTTCATCAAATCATACACGTTATGACTGAATAATTTCACAACACATGCCGCCAACACCAAGTACAACACATTTGGTAATAAAGACGATGGTTGTCTAAAAACAAATGCGAACAACTTACCAAGCAAGCCAGCCCGTATGTTAGTGTGCTGCTCTTCGCCAGTACAGCAGTACAGCGCTCGGCTCAAACTGACAGCCGCAGTGCATCATGGTACATGTAGTCATTGATCATTGGGAGCTTTTTTTTTGTTTTTTATGAAAATGTTTTTATTATTATTATCATTATTATTATTTGTCATTATAACATTTCACACAGTACAACCAAAGTCGTGTTTATCTCCACCTGTTCACTAGCATTAAGACTGTGAGAGATTTACTTCAAATGTGAAAATCTACACAGAAGGTCAGATCTAAGCAGAGCTGTGCTACAACATATAACATGCTCTCACACACACTCGTGCTACAAGTCTTAAAGTGCTTTTGGATGCATTCAGTGTGCTTGAGTAGTCTAACGTGGGGATTTTGAGCCAACCTGTGTCATGACGATGAAACGGTTCGTTTGTTATTTCCACCAAAAGATAAAGGAAGTGGTCTCCCCATCACAAGATGACAACAGATGAGTGTAGTGTGCGTAGGTCTGCCTATACTGTAGAGAGTCACCTCAACAGCACTGTTGTCTTCTACAGTAGATGTCATATTGGTGTGAAAGTCAGTGCAGAGAGTTTCTTTATTGAAGTTCCTGAAATCATGTATGCAGCTGCAAGAAATGTGTATGGAGAGGTCGTGGTAGGCACCAGTCCCTCTTGTCCACTCACTTGTTCCCTGTGAAAGTGCTAACATACCTTATATGCCATGTTTTTTTTTTTCTACAAATAACAGACCAACTATTCTAACTACTCATTCCTCCATAGTGGATGTTTGCACAATGGGAGACAGGGCAGAGCTACTGAAAGAAATTTAGATCGTGTCCCGAGACAGCGGATGACAATCCACGTAATAAACCATCCAGTGAGGAACGATTCAACATCTATCACTTCACGTCACAGCACTCTGACAAGAAGCCAGCAGAACACAAAAGTCATATACTTTACTGGTGAGTCTAGCTCCATTCATCATATTGGAGCTGCTAATAATGTCTTCAAGGAGAAAACACCTACATCACTGCCTTTTTCTTTTTTTTCTTTACTAGATCTCACAGATATCACACAAATCTGAGCAATATCGTAGTCACACGTCACCTCGCAATGCCACGCTCTCACTGCATGTCTGTTCTTTTGCTGCTCCTTTATATGATATGCCAATTTGCCTATTATTAGTGACGTGCAAATATAGTCGAGTCAAGCTCTGATACACATTCCTAATCAATGGTGAAATATCAATGATAAAGCCATGAAAAGTGTGCTATATTTTAAACACCCCACAAACACTGAGTCATATACAGTGTCTAATACACCTATAGCATTTTGTGAAATATGATGCTGTAAGCGCATACATTATTGCCACAAATATATTGTGATCTTTTGCATATTAATTGTGCAGATCGCAACAACTGTATTGCGTGAGCTACGTTTCTACTTGGCTATTGGGATAAAGGGACTAAGCGTTATCATATGTGTTTAAAATACATTTTGTTTGAAGCCATAAAACAGTCCCCTTTTGCAGATATGCATCTCTAAGGTAGCTTTTTTTCCTTTTTTTTTTAGAAAGCTCACTCATTCCCACTCATATTTTCATGAGGCCTTTTTCAATATAGCTGTTTTATCCTGTACCGCAGCACCCTGTAGAATTATTATATCACTGCTGGTTTCATTGGAGGGTGTTTAGCTGTACACAGTCATCCTGAGACATGAATGGGACATCATTTCCTACAGTAATACTCTGGTCAACATTATCAAATACACAAGCTTTTGTCTGCTCTTCTCTGAATCACATTCCCATCTAATAGTCATTTGCTTTCTCATTGTCCAATTTCTGCCCAATCCAGCAATCACAGGAGTGGGTGAGTTAATTTCAAGAGTAGAGGTGACTGTTGATAGGAGGTGGTTGACATGGTGGCCATGTGTGCAGAGTGTAGTGTTAGGGGAAAGAAATCTTCAGTCAGCATTCCTCCTCTTCTTGTTCTTCAACATTCCCCAGCGGCGATGAGCTCCCCAGGTCTCTCTGCCAGTCTGTCTCTGCGATTTTCTTCGTCCTCTTCCTCCTCAAAGAGAGTGTGACGTATACTCAGGAGCTGGTGTGTAGGGGCCCTGGTCAGGGGTGGTGGTGGATGCTCAGGGTTTTCTGTCTGGGTGAGTGGCTCCGTCAGAGGTGGAGAGGACTTTGGGCTGAGGGCGTCCTCACTGGAGGGAGGGTTCGGGCTCACGCCATTGACGTAAGTAGTGGTGGGCAGGGTGACTGTAGAAAAGGCAGTGTTGGTAGATTCTGGAGAGCATACTTTAGTTTCTAAGGAGACAGGAAGGAAATACAACACAAGGTGGAGGAAGAGAGGAGAAAGTCAGTATAGGCAGTGTGTCTACTTCTAAAAAAAGGTCAGCAATAATTACACTGGGAGACTCTGAGAGTCATGGTGTAGCCTAACAAGCTGGAGCACGCATTCAGCTCTAACTGAGAGCTTATACTCTTTTTTTATTGTGTTTTATTGCCAAGACAGATCGTATTTGTTTCAGCTGGAATATTCTAAGACTGATTAGCCACTATGAAAGGTGGCATTAGCAATAAACAATACATATTAAACAAGTGGAATTTACCAGATAAAACAACAGACTGTAAATAATCATGCCCACGGTTTGGACCAGGTTGTGACTGTAGGTATATGCAAGCTACGGCTTGATGAGATGGGATGCTGCATTTGTCTCTTAGCTAATACTGGTAAATTCTTTATATGTGAATATGTGACATGAACAAGTAAGAGCAAGAGCAAAGGAGATACCAGGCTTACCTGTAATTGCGCCAGACACATGAACAATAGTGTGTGTGCCTTCAAGGTACACTGTATCCATGTTGTGCTCTGTGGGTAGAGGTTCTGTGGTTGTGGCCTCCACCTTGGGCTTTCGAATGGTCAACATGTATGGGTGGACATCCAGAGAGAAGTTGCGAGTGTGCTTTTTCTCCATCCCACTTAGATCTGCATTCAGAAAAGAAAAATCGGACTTAGTCATCTATCCAAAGAACCCGCCTGCACTGATTGTCTGACCTCTTGAAACAAGCCAACACAGCATTCGCACCATCACTGCAGAAAACTGACAGGGTGAGCATGTTCGCAATAAGCTTATTTACAAATTCAGCAGAGACACAGTAACGTTAGCAGTCATTTGAAGTCGTCTTTCTGCCTACCTAGCGAGTGTAAATCAAATAATCACTCTTGTTTTAGCTCTGTTTTTGTCTCCACCAACTCTTATGAAAAGTATCTTGCTCTTTAGCAGATACATGCTCTTTAGCTAGTTGCTTACTTTGCCTTTTCCCTAAAAAAAGCTGCTGGGGACAGTCTGGGAACTCAGTGTTGATGAAAGCTGTGAAATTGAACCAAGACAATTAGATGCTAAAAAGTTCCGTAAAGCTGAAGAAAACTGAAAAGTTAGGTTCTGTGGGTTTGTCACTAGATGGAAACCCTTTCACATATTGTCAATCGATACTGTCAATAGAATATTGATTAGCACATACTTAC
The DNA here is from genome assembly GCF_000972845.2 of Larimichthys crocea. Taxonomy (NCBI): domain Eukaryota; kingdom Metazoa; phylum Chordata; class Actinopteri; family Sciaenidae; genus Larimichthys; species Larimichthys crocea. The sequence goes on from NC_040031.1 coordinate 5,238,563, forward strand.
TGTTTATAGTACTCCATACCTTTTATTGCAGGATGTTGTGTGCTCTTGGTATCCAGAAGTGGTGCAATGAAGTTGTCTGCCACTGTCTTTCGTCTGACTGGTTTGGGTTTTTCAGGCTTGGTGTTATTTTCCAGACGTGTCATGGTAAGGGGCTCCTATACAAAAGCACAGAAAACACAAAAAGGTGCCGTTAAATCATGACTTAAACAACAGTTTAAAGACCAGTGTGTAGGTCAAACTACAGTGTGGTTGCACACAGTCCATGTTGATATGAACAGTTCTTGTAGTGTACTAATCTGTTTCTACTTCTTCTGTTATTGATGCTAAATGAATTTCATTTCAATTTTGATTTCAGCTGGAGATATTGAAATTGTTCCCAGGCAGCTGTCTTACCTTGAATGGCTGAGGAAGAGGATTTGAACTTGGGATCCATTTAATCTTCTTGCGGGGTCGTTTGATGACCAGCGGCTCCCCACCCATCTCTCCCACTCCAAGATCCATATTGGGATCAAGTGTTTGTATCCCAGAGTCCCTCACAGTGGGTGTAGCATCATGGTTGGACTGTGCAAGCGCAGCCAACAGCTGCCTGACCACATTGTCATACATTAGGTCACTCTCGTTGGTGATGAAGTCCAGCCGGTTGAGCGACTTGATGTGGTCCCTGTTCTCATTGCAGAACATGGCCAAGATGTTGATATCACAGAACTGAGACTTCTGCCAGCGTCGCCGTGTTTTGATACCAACTTTATGCAGTTTATCAAATACAAAGTTGGACTTGCGCACCACAAACAAGTGCAGTAAATTAAGCAGGATGATGAGGTTCATGGTGCAGAGCAGAGCAATATCTACCGCTGCCATGATGCGCTGCAACTGCACAGCAGGCAGCTTACAGTTGACCCTGAGCTTCAGCTCTGCATAGCTGCTAACATCTGGGGGCTCACCCAGTGCACAGGTGAACTCATTCTGCCTTTGGCGGGCATAGTAGGCGCTCAGGTAGGAAATGGGGATGGAACTGAGGCAGATTATAGCCAGGTGGCGTGCCAGGTAAAGCTTAGCCAGAAAGTTACTTTGGCCTCGTCTCTCCAAATATTTCTCAAACAAGTTCTGCTCTGGACTTTTCTCCTTCTCTGCATTCTCTATGATCTCCCTTCTCTCTCGCTCAGTTATGCCAGGTCCTTTGGACTGGATCTGCTTCTCAATCTTTGGGGCTCGGCCCTCAGCGGCTCGATGATAGCAGTTATCAATCTCTTGAAGCAGAAAATTGAGCTCTGAAGTGAGCCGAGTGGAGGCAAGGAACTCCCAGCCCAAAGCAGGAATGTACATGATTCCGGCAAAGGCTAGCAGGGCATAGGGCAGAAATTTGTGTTCAAATAGTGAAGGCCAAAGGTGAGACTCCACTCCAGGTACAGCATCCCGCAGCTCTGTCCAGCAGTAGCCTCTTGCATACAGTGCCTGGTCCCTGGTGAAGTTGTGTGGTGTGTAACAGTATATGGATTCCTCTGAAAGCAGAACAGATAGAAAGAATAAGCCCAAACATTACCTTAACAAGTTGGATGATTATATCTCATAATAAAATGCAAAAATACCTGAAATATCTGCTGTAATCATCCATTGTACTGTAAAACTATACACCGAGTAATGCTGAATATAATATGGCTAAACCAGAGCATATTTTGACTGCAGTGAATGCAACTTCAGGAGATATCTCACATCTATCTGACCTCTGTGTCATTTTTATTTATACTGTATCTCTGAGAAACGTTCAGAATCATTCATGTGTTTATCACACAGTGCTGTGTGTCTCTGATAATACTCTCACTGTTTTTTGAAATGAAAGAAGTGTCTCTGCGGGTTAGATAAAGGAAGTGCGAAAACTCCTCCCTGTCAAAGTAACTCTCGATGAGTTCAGTGTTGATTAAGTGCAACTGTAAGTGGTTCGGGGTTGCAGCAAGTCCACTTTTAATCTTTAGAACTGACATTTGATATCACAAACGTTTGCTATCTGAATACTTTTTTTATACATTCTGTATGTTTTTAGAGTCTTCATTTATTCTTTTATGTTATGTTACTCGCAATTAAGACAATATCTGCAATGGCATTTTTTTTGTTACAGTCACAGCGGGCAGGATGTGCTGAGTCATGTAAAATGTTTAGCAATGCCCTAAATATCATTATAAAACACCCCCAGTGAGGAAATACTGAAGAATTTGTCTAAACGCCCACATCTTTCTGCTGCTAAAGTTAAACGCTTAGTCCCAGATGGTTAATGCTGCTATGCAGAGAGTCTGACTCAGCAATGAACTAACAACTCTCCCATCCATCGGCTTCCACACTTTCCTTCTAACCAAACACCTTCCTCTCCACCCTCGCTGTAATCCATCCTTGTGTGTCTCCAAAGTCTCTCTAGCCTCTCTAGCTCTCGCTGTGTCCTCCGCTGCACTTGTCAATGTTTCTTTTTCTGTCTTGCCTAATCTCACAGACGACAAAAAGCACTGCATGGCTAACTCAAAATATACCGGGTCAAGCTCATTTGAATGAACTCCCTTAGCTTTTATCACATTCCTGTGGTGAAACTGGGTGACTTTTTTTGTTACTTTATCAGAACAAAGTGTACTTTCTACAGACCTGAGCCAGATTCTGTCACAAACTGAACCTGGTCAAAAGTGATATGAGGAGTAACATGTGCTTATGTAACTCACAGTTTAACAGTTCACCCCCTCTAGTGGCAAAAAGTCTCACCTGCAAAGTTCCTTGTGAAGACAAGGGTGACCAAAAGGATGGGGATGATGACCGTCCCTATAGTAACAACACGATCAAAGGGCAGCTCCAGTTTGAGCTGCACCATGAGGCTGGCCAGTGCCCCACCCTTCTCATCCTGAGAGGAGCCAGGCAGGATTAGCTCCTTCAGCTTCTCACCGGCGAGTAGAGCTGTGGCCATGTCTAAGTTTTGATCGAGGATGTTCTGCATCCGGAACACAAGTCCGCACACACTACAACCTCTCTCTGGGCTGGAAAGGAAACCAGACACTCCCTGCTGTACTTAAATACTCCTCAACACAGTGTGATACACTGGCACATACACACACGAATGTGTGCCCCTTCAGCCCCTGTCACCATGTGTGGGAAAGAAGCAGGTCATACTGTGTGGCCTGTGTTCTTAAGAGGTCTGAGTTTTCTACAGTTTCCCACAGCTCCTCACTTTTAAAAGTACAGACATAATGTTCAGAAGGACACCACTCGCTCGCTCTCTTCTGCGTGCATCCCTGAGTTTTGTCCCATCTCAACAGTGTCTGGCCTCAGTCCTCGCACACAGTGTGGCAGGTTGAGGAATGAGCTGAGTTTAGGAGGCGTCCTTGCAATCCCCAGGGAGAGTGGCTGCTGGCTGAAGAGTTGTTCTGTGAGCTCCAGTCAGGAGCAGCTCTGACCAATCCTTTCCTGAAAGACAGATGACCAAATTAGGGTGGTACAGTGTGTACATTTTATAAAACTAAGAACAGTACAATGAATTAGTGCAACCATCTTTCAAACAAGCCGTAGTGTGAATTTGCATTGTCTCACACCGTCTTCAAGAAAGCTCTCTGTTCCCATCTATCATCCTCTATAATGCAGTCATGTGGCTGAGGACGACTAATCCCCAATCTGTAACCAGTGGAGCGTGTGAATGTGTTTACCTTTGAGGGGTACATTTGCCTCTGGTTGAACAAGGACGCTAAAGGACATTTATTCTCTGAGGAGCTAAACTGAAATTGATTAAAAGCAGAATATACGAAGCAATTCTGACAAATGTTCAATTTGTCTTGAGAAATGAACAACCTTATCTCCATGAACACTGACTCTGCTCCCCTCTTCTGGTGGTCATTATCTCTGTGGAACAGCGTTTCCACTCTGGGGTGTCAGGTGAACCCAGACACTTGTCAGTGGGATGTCTTGTCATGTGTGTCTGAGTGTTTCAGTGACTATGCGTGTACAGTAATCGTGCAGGGTTGAGTTGGTGCCTGCTGCATGCTCATTTCACTTGAAGGTTATGTGAACGTCCTTCGAGAGGAATGTGAATACATCACCCCTTTCCATCAACAATCCTCCTGCTCTACCTCTTCTTTTCCACTTTTTCTTTCTCTCTCTCTGTTACTCCCTCTGCCCTCCTCTCACTTTCCCGTCATTATGCAAACACACAGCTCATTTATGAAATCCTTAAAAGCCAAGTCCTCCAGTCCAGGGCCGGAAAGTATACTTAATATCTCGGGAACTGTAAGCTTGAGACTGCAGCGTCATGAGTATAAGGGGCAATTTAACGTACTCTGGTCAGCTCTTATCCACATGATGAGAAAGATTATAAGGAGGGGAAATATTATCAGAGAACATTATTCAAGGCTACATATCGTAACTGTACAAGAAGCGGATGTCCCAACATAACATACAGTACAGATTTTACACTGCCTGGTGACAATCAGGGCAACTTTATCTTTATCCTCAAACACTGTCTCAAGTAAGAAGGCAAATAAACTTTGCATAATTTAAATTTAAAGAGGCAGCAACACATTTTCCGGTGCTCACTGAGAGGCTGCACTGCTGTCTGTGATCCACTGGCACTGCTCCAGTCCAACAGATAATGCCCTTCAGTTGGGCAATGCTACCAGTGTTTAGAGAGGGAAATCCCACATTCTTTGGCTACTACAGCATCCCGCTTTGGCTGTGACCAGTACAGCCGGCTACAAAGAGACAGAGCTAAGCGCCAGGATGTGAAGGAGAGGAGTGCCATTCATTCATTCATTGTGAATTAGATGATGGTTGAAGAGGGAAGAACTTTCAGTGATCTGACACTTGTTTTCAGACATTCAGAAAAACACAGCAGACCAGATAACTAACGCAGACAAAGAAATAGAATTTTATAGTAACAGTGACATAGAAAGTACTGTTTCCTCACTTTTGACTCATCACTAAGTCCCCATGGGAACACCGCAGGAACATTTCATCAGGGTGAGGAGATCATTATGTCCTAGTTAGCTCATGTTGAGCTAGGATGCCTCTCACTGCTGTCTCCTGTTGGAGTCCGGGACACTGGGAGAATAGCAACCCGGGGAAAAAGCACACTTCCATCAGAGACATTGCATTGCAGTGAGCCGCAGCTGCATGCAGATGCCGAGCCGTTTCAGCACCTGAGTAGCGGATAGCTCCCCGAATATTCAGCCAGAGAAGACGAGCTACAAAACACCAACTGTGGCGATGAGAGTGTGTGTGAGAGTGTGTGTGCTGCTCTGTTTCTGTGTGTGTTTGAGGAGAGTCTCAATACCTGCATCAGCTGTCTACCTGTCCACTGAGAAAGACTAGCACCGGAAAAGCCACACGGCTGAGCCATGTGCATGCACTGAAGGAGGAGGGGGGGTACCAAAATAACAACAACAAAAACAAACAAAAAATCCACTCACCATGTCTCGCTGCATCTCCCGGCACGGTAAGAGTTAATCTGCAGTGCGGGCGAGCAGCTACAGCATGTATCCGAGCACACCGGTTTGTTCCGCCTTTTCCCCCCCAGCTCCCCTCCCGTCCAACCCCTCTCCTCTCCTCTCCTCTCCTCTCTCCCCCTCCCCTGGCCTGCCTCTCCCTCAGAAACAAGGGACGATGAGATAACGCATTAAAGATTCTCTAGTTCATCACATCACCTCACGTTCATCCGCGCAGTGCGCGCAGAATGAGCGCCTCCGTGGTTCACAAGGACAGGTGTTGTGTAAGCAGAGATGCTGAAATTATGCTGCAGGAATCAATATGTGGAGGTTTAACATTCGAATATAACAGATGTAGATTAATATATAAATGTTACAGTGGTGTTCAAATACCATAAATATTCTTGGGATGTAAAAAGTCACGTTTGAGACCAGTCATTTAGGTAAGATTTGGCTAAATAAGTCCAATTGGATGACTACACACCGGCTACCAGTCAGTCTACAACCTAACTACAAGGCACTGTCAGGCTTTTACTTTCCTATTGATAGGTTTATTCAGGCTGCCCATCATCTGTTATTGTGGGATTGGCCACAGACACGTGCAAGCAACAAATGGGGAAACATGTCTGTCATTCAAATTCACTGGGTGTGGCGAGCATCCTCTTCTACATCCAGCATCATCCACATTAGGGGATCATACAGTGGAGGGAAACTACTCAAAGTTTGAAATCAAGTAGAGCTTTTTGCAACTGCATATTTGCATGTGAAGATCTAAAGAGATCTTATAGGGAAGCATAAAACATGAAGAGACGTTATCTTTTAATTTCCGCACCACATGGTTAAGTTTGTTTGAAGCCTCCAGCAGTCTCTGCTCCTCTGTGGGGATTCGTGTGGTGGTGTGAGCTTGCGCGCTCCCGATGTTCGTCAGCCGGTCGAGCCACAAGTCAGTGTTCTTCAAGCCGGTTTCCACCGGTTAGGGAAGCCGCACCTCACTACGTCTGCTACCAAATATAGTCTCTCTCTCTCTCTCTCTCTCTCTCTCTCTCTCTCTCGCTCTCTCTCTCAGCATCGTTGCAGAGATCTTGGTGATGTTCATGTCTCAGATGTGATGCAGCTTCCTCTCAAGGTGGTGCAAAGAATGCAAAATAATGCATCCCCCTAAATAAAAAACAACAACATATCCTTCCCTTACTGTCCCAATGTGTTTAGAGATACACTCATCTGTACAATCTTGCACTGAAATGTATAATATTTAGTTTTTGCAGACATTGTCAGAAAGGTGTATGTTTATTATTGAGGTCATAGCTGGACTGCACTATATTGAAGGTTAACTTTTTGTCCTCTGCACCTCTGCAGTTCAGTACACTAAAATTAACCATGACCTCAATGCTAAAACACACAGTAGTTGAATTAACTCTACGACATGCAGGTATCACAACAATAGACTTTATAGCACAACAGCTGTATATTTGGCATTAGAGTGTACAGATGTAGTAAACAGTTAACAGGCATTACAGTCTTGCACTATGTTATGTGTGTGTCATCACTGAGGTTTAATCTTTAATGTAAGGGAGGGAAATGACTCTTTGTAAATAGGAATATATCATGTGCAGTGTCTAACACAGACGGAGGGTTGGGAGTAAATTAAAGGAGTAAGGAAATTAAGTCAATAAGCAAAGTATCAATGCATTAGAGTGCACAAGTAATGAGAACACCATCCTCATTTACAAACAATAAAGCAGGGGTTGCATTTTCTTTTTCCTGTAAACACATATACAAATATAAATCGTCCATAGTCTATACATCATGGCCTGACATGGTAAAAATAGCTTCATAACTGAACAATATTGCCTGGAAAGTTATTTTTGGATGCAGGTTTAGTGTCAAAATAGGCATAAAACTTATACACACATTTACTTACAGCTGATGAGAAACGTTTAATTTTTCTAAACTCTACAGAATTTCAGTTAAAACTTTTTACATCTGTTAATAATGAGTCTGCAATTATCTATTAATTAACTTGTAAAACAACCACTACCACAAAATATTGATGAATATTGGGAAGAAATCTGCAATGAATAAAATAGCAACATACATCCAGCAAAGTATCAGAGGATAGATACGTACAGAAGCCCTGTCTGAGACCAAATCAGGCATTGCAGCAAATTGTGCACCGAAGTTAGGCTTGTGCTGGGCTTTTCATTGTGTTTATTTATGGTGGATGGAACCTCTATGAAGCAATGAGAAAACAATTTAACATTTTTCTGATTCATCAACTTTCTCGCTATCAGAGCTCCCTCTCTCTTATTCACTGCCTATGTCATTCAACCACTGCTGTCTGTCTCTCTCTTTCTCTAGTTTAGTTCATGAACTCCACCTGGATAGTGCTCAGTTTTAATGACATTTTAGTGCGACAAGTCTGATTGTCCGATTGACTATTGCAGTATGGTGTCAAGTTGTGTTGCTCCTAAAAGCTGAATTTGTTGAATTTGGCTCAACTTCTTCAACACAGGTGGCTGTGTTTTTATTTTGGCATGCGGCCCGCACCACTACAACCTAAATGCAATACCTTGCATTTTCACCGCCTGATTTGGCCTGAATCAGCCCTCACAAGGGACATACTTTATTTTTATTGTGTGTTAGCAATTATGCAACATTTACTTTTCATAATTTCATCAAAAAAAAGTAATTCTGTAAAAAACAAACAATTAAGATCAGACTTGCATTTTTTTGTGCTTGCTTGTGCTTTTTATAGTTAAGACACAAGATGTGCAATCTCTATGTAAGGATACAAACAATTGAAAAGAAAAGAAAAAGACACAATAAACTGAGTTGGATGTCTTGAATGCATGTTTATACAGTTCAAACTGACATCCTTTTCATCCTACAGTACAACAATGACCCATCGACAAAATATGCAATATCTGTAAAATCCAAAATAAATTCAGTGACATCCATGTATTGTGTTGAACAAATTTGGATATCTCGAGACATCCTAACATTTTGTGAGTTTTTTGTTTAGGCTGAAGTGCTCAGACATTTCAGAAGACTGATCATTGATTAACATGATTGTTCACTGCACATAAAGTGTACAGAATATGGTTCAACGTCCAGGTCGAATAACACCTCTCTCTACACTACAGTAAGTAGGCAACAATTTTATATATATTATATATATATAATATATATATATATATAATATAATATATATAATATATATATATATATATATATATATATATATATATAGATATATATATGTAAACACAAAACAGACATCAAGCAAAGTGCTCAAAGCATTATCTATGACAATATTTTCATCAGAAACAAAACAAAAATTCTCTACCTGACATTCTTTCAAACTTTCTTTTTTAATTCAGTCTCTTCTTTCTTCTTACTCTCTCTCTTCTCTCTATATACATCATCACTACTTTTTCTTTCTTCCAGTGTCTCAAGATTGAACTCTTGTGCTTACAGCTGAGTTTGTTTTCCTCTACAAATCACCAGCTTCTCTGTGTAGGGCAGCTCATTGGGCCATTTGAACCACAACTGCCTTCCAGGCTCTGTCTTTGTCAAAATCCTGCAGCGTTTCATTGGCTGCTTGCTGCTGATGGAGCAAAACAGGAAGCGAGAGAGTTTGGAGAGAGATTAAATAGGGGGAAAGGTGACAAAAACATTGAGTTAAATGATGTGTAAAGGATAAGCATCACAATGTCATTTTTGCATGTATAACTAGCTCATTGATTTTTATGTCATCATATTTAAATGCCATTTACATGAGCTACAGCTGCTCCAACACTTAGACTTGTGCATCCTTGTCCACATTCACACATTGTCCAAATATCTCTTCTTGGAAGTGGAGAGACAGACAAGGTGAGAAAAAGGCAGATAGACAGATTTGTCCATTTGTGTCAATGACCCAAGTTTATACCTGCCTTACCTCACAGTAATGGCTTGTGTGCATGCTGTCATCACACTCCAGAGCCCCCATGCGGAGCTGACTCTTGTAGGAGGCACAGTGCACCACAGTGGCTGAAGTCAGAATTGCCTGCACCAGCAGCAACACCATCAGAATCAGCAGCAGGATGTCATAGGATTGCTGGACCACACACATGCACACATATTAAGACAAAATTAGATAATTCTCAATGAGGTTTCTCAATGAGTCATTTTTAGTCATGAGTCATGTTTCCTTTAAAATCTGTTTCTGTATTTCTCATGCAAAAGGAGCTCAAGGCTGGATAGGTAATGCTTACTAGAAAATGTGCACATTGTAAATATTCACTGAATTAAACTCACCTTGGCTATAGGCACATCATGCAGGAAAATTTCAATAAAGCTGATCACACTGCAAGAAAGGAACCCGGAGGCAGAAAAGAGCAAAGGGGACGTCACGCTGCTGATGGCAATCAGCACCTCCACCTAAGAACCAGGAAGAGAGCAAAAAGTTTGTAGACCCAGAAGAAAAAGGAAATAGACCCACTTTCTAATATCCACCCATGTACATATTTCAATGATTACACCCAAAACTATGCAATATATACCGTATACTAATCATTCCTACTCAGCCCCCTTTCCATTCCAACTATTTCCAACAAGTTTTGGGTCTTTGTAAAAGTGTCCACTGTGTTCACAGATCAAAAGAGCAAATGGAAGCAAAGAGAGAGAGAGCCAGCCAATGTTCAGCAGCCACAACTTCAAAAGCACAGTGTCCATTAGTTTAAAGCCTGGAGCAAGGAACAACCAACAAACCCTGATCACTGGACTATAGAGACCTACTGGTGATTGTCAGCAGGCAGGTGCCTGGCCACGCATGACCCTATAAGTGATGACAAGGACCTTGAACTAAATTCTGGGTATGATGGAAAGCTAGTGAAGAGATGGTATCACATGAGACTTTACCCTAAGCCTAACTACCTGATCAAAAGTTTTGTAGGGATGACTTAACCAAAGAGAAAAGAGAATCTAGACTATCCACTATGTTAGGGACAATACTGGAGCAGAACTGCTGTTTTGGCTGCAGGAAGTTAAATGCCATCCATTTTCTTAGCGAGTCTAGGTAATTATTTAAAACTGGCAATTTTCCTACATTTGGAGGCTTAAATAAGATATTAAATCGAATGTCATCTGCGTAACAGTGGCAGGAGATATATTTAAATTTAAGTCAAGTCATTAAGCTTATTCAAAACAACTTACAAATATGGAAATAGTCAAGGTATAATGCAACAAGGACATGTTACTGCAGCAATAATAACTACTCGCACATCACCTGTAAAATAGATAAATACAGATATCTGTAAAAAGAAGAGCAAGCATAAACAAGGCTAACAAAAAAGAACCCAGGGCATACCCTTGGGGCACACCACAATACAGAGTTTTAGATAATGATGCATAATAACCAACAGCAACCAAGAAACTCCTATCAGAGATTAGCATACTATGGTCTACCTTGTAAAAGCTACACTGAGATCCAACAGTAGCAGTTCCACATATAGAGCTTTAAATTATACGTTTTATTTTATTGTACTAAAAATGTGCAAAACTGAGGACAACCATTACCATCTTGTACTCACCAGACATTTGTTAGGGTACTCTGACACAACATGGCTGGCAATGGCACTAGGAAAACACTGCAAATGATTAAAGATCATACACAAAGTTATGCAATAGGCTCAGTGATGAATAGCATCTTAGCTTTAGCTATCCTTATGAGCTGCAATCTGTCATAAATAAAAGTAAGAAAAACTCACAGCCACAAGAATCCAGAAAAATGTGACAGACAAGTATGGGCCAGGTAGCAAAGCATCCATGTTGAGTGCAATTATTCCTCCAAACACAGCAGAGATTCCAACAATTACTTCAATCACCTATTGGAGACATTCTTCGGTGACTGATTAGCATTGACCAGACAGAAATATCACATGCAACAAAACAGAAAACTACTCACAGAATATGCTCTGAGGAGTCGAGTTGGGAACACTGCAGGCGTTATAACCACAGGCCTGTCATATGTCACTGGCTAAAAGATGGACGGAAAGATTGAGAGGAGTTAGGATGGCAGTGTGAAAACTATAGTGAGAGTGAAAGGGAGGAGGCATTAGTTGAGGATATAAAAGCAATCACTCAATCACTCATACACACACCTTCCTGTGGCAGCAGCAGTCTTCTGCAGAGCGGGCTGACAGGATGACAGTGCTGGCCATCAGCACCTCCAGCAAAATCATCAGGATGAGGTTAAAGTTGATCTGAGGACAGACAGAGTGAGAGAGAGACAGAGAGAGAGAGAGACACATGGCTGATGGAAAAGAGAGAAAAATGCTTAATTCTGAAGAATAAATTGTTATGCTTCTGGTTTTATTATATTGCTATGATGGATTTACATTGATTGCAGAGGGGTTTAGGACCAGTTTGCATCCAAACCAAACCAGGCAGGTGGTCGTCACAGCGAATGTTGACACGTAGACCACCTGGAAATCTGACACCTTAAAAAAAAAAACACAAGATATTAGTATCAACTGCCCTGAGGAAAATCAAATAAAAATCCATTAAAACGTAATTATCTTTGTTGCCTTTGGTGTGTTCATTGTTTACTCACTGCAACATGTCTGTTCTTGGCAATGGCAAAACTGGCTATTGCTGCAGGGAGGCCCTGTGAAGAACAGCAAGAAATGAGCTGCCATGTTTATCTGTTTAGCAGAAATGTTGTCCTGAGAATTACATGATACTGACATGAGAGTTTAAACTAAACAATGTGCATACACACATGAATGTAGCGATGTATTTTAATGTGACCGTGAGTATGATGGTCACTTACAGAGCCTGCAGCACAGCGTAGGTAGTCCATGGCAACAGGAAACACATTTCCCAGGTACAGAGAGAAACCAGACGTGATGAGCAGACTGCCCTGAGGACACACGCACACACACAGGCATGCATATACAAATACAGACGCACACATACACACTCATATTTAACAATAAATCACATTATCATAAATTATAAATCTGAAGTGGCCAGTTATCCTGGTATAACACAATACACACGCCTACGGACAAATTAGTGACATTTGAAAGAGCAACCTGATCACATCATTATACACTTCTGCAAAATGTGTTTTATTTATCTCTCCAAAGCAAAAGTTTATACTCAAAACCCATTTCCTCCTTTGATATTATAGCACTTTAGATTATTTAGGACAGTCGATTAAGTCGTACGTTTCTTTTCAATAAATGCGGAAGCACAAAACAAGATTTCTTGTCGCCATCCCACTCAAAATTCAAGATTGGGATATGCTTTTATCAGAAAAGATGAGCCCAACCTTTAAAATTTGTGTGTTATGAACTAAATAGACACACCCTGTAATGTGCCTCCAATGTTCCTCTCCCTGACCATTTCTCCTCTCACCCCTATGAGGACACTGTAGAGCCAGGCCCTGTAGCTGAAGCAGGGGTGCTTTAGAGGCTCCGGCTGGGCCAGCTGCAGGTCACTGGCCCTCACGTCCACTGTGTAGCTGTCTCGCTCTGGCCTATACCGCTCCCCCCTGTCTGGCCTTCTCTCCGTTCCCCTGTCGCTCTGTCGTCCAAGCGTCCCACTGCCCCTCTCCAGAGTGGACATGTGGCTGTAGGTGAACTCATCTCTGGCTGAGAGCTCGTCGCACTGCATCACTGGGACAGCTGATGGTTAACTTCAATGATGGGTTGGGAAACACCGTGAGAATTCAGCGTCTAGGAAAGGGGGGGGAGGCTGCATGAGTTCAAGACCTGAGAGCTTCTTCACAGCTGTTCTCATCAACAGGAGGCAATAAGTCTATTTTCAAAATGAGGATGGAAACAGGAGTACTCCAACATGGGAATTCAGGGTGGAAAAATCAATGAAAAGTGCATTAAACTGAAAGAAAGTGAGCCATTAGCTTACTAATGGCAGTATTGGCAAAACAACACCCTCCTTTTTGTCTGTCTGAGCCAAGTGGACACCATTTATTCCATTTTCAGTCTTTTTCACACATCGCTCCCTCCACACTCACCTGTTGTTGAGTCTCTTGCAGAATCTCCCCCAAAAGTTGTCCAACAAAGGTATCCTTCAACAACTGAGATCAAATCACCACATGGAGGACAGCTTGTTTTTGTCTGCAGCTCCTTCTGCTCCCCATCTCTCTCCCTCACACTTACACTCTCTGTCACCCCCGCTCTCTTCCTCTTTTCTCTCTCTCTCTCTCCGTCTCTCTCCCTTCACACGATGTTTCTCTGAAACAGTTCTGAAACTTTTCTCTCTTTTTTTTTTTTTAGCCCTTCAAAGCGTGGAGCTAAAACACATGGCTGTTGTGCTTGCCAGCATACTTTGTGCCAAAGGGAGAGCGCCTGTGCATGACAACAAGGGGAGGATGAAGGGGCTCGCACTGGGGGCAGAGTTAGCAGGGCAAACACCCTTTTTACACTCCCATTTGCTCATGCACACACATGCACATCAACCCACTCACAGGACTGAACAATAGACACTCAGAAATTAGAGCATGGCGGCACACAAAGTTATGTGTTTAGAAATTTCAGTTCGTTACAAGAAAAATGAAGCAGCCGCAGATAGAAACTCACATAGGAAACATGTACTGAGTCAAACAGTTGTTTTTTTTGCCTAAATAACTGAATGTGTCCCCCTGTGGAGCTACCCTCACGACTTCCCTCTACTTGCAGTTCACAGCCCAGTAAATTAAGATGCCCAGCAGTGCTTTAGAAAAGAGTCAACAGAGACATTTCCATGGCTTAATCACATGGCCTCTTGTTTGACACAGCTAATCTGATGATGGGTAATTTCTGCTCTAAATAAGAAGTACTCATTCAGGAGTGAATCCTAGTGCATGACATCTTGTCGAGTGTGTGTGTGTGTGAGTGTGTGTCCATTGTTTCAGTGTTTCAGTGTGTACGTGTATGTGCACCTCGGGATTCCATTCAGTCTTCAGCGGAGCATTCTCAGCTCAACATTGTTACTGGGCGGCGGTAACCATGGCGACTTCTTAACAACTGCTGTCACCCCCGTCCCTCGCCATTCTAACATCTCCGCCCAACACACACACACACACACACACACACACACTGCAGAGACCATACAATACACACTCAAAGAGAGTGAAGTATTTTGCAACAGTTCTCTGGAGACATTTAAGGGGATCTGAAGAACACAGATAAGATGAGACACAGTTCAATATCTGTTTGGTGTGTTTGGACTGGAGTGTTTACTCACAGTAATTTGATTTTAAAAATGTCTAAAACAATCCTGAATCCAAACAAACTGCTGCCTCTGACATGTATGTCAAGTAAAGAAAAGAATTTATATAAATATCATGTTTGGCAGTTTGATTTCACTGTAGCAGGCTGGCACAAAGCCAAAAACAGTTTAAAAAAATGAGTATCAGAGTTTTTCTTCACACAGCATGCACAACAGAAGTCAGCCTGGATCAAACTGTAAATTACTTTTCATTGCTTTGACACAAAATGAATCCGATGACTACAGCTTTCAAAATGTGTGAACTGTTCTCTCACTCAAACTCAACCACTAACAAAACTGAATAATTATAATAAAAACTGTTTAATTTATGTTCAAAACCTAAAACAACACAAAATGACTATAATTTACTACATTGTGCTACATCTACATCTCAAATACAAATGCATATTTGGGACATGCAACACTGAATACATATTCTCATTCCTCAATTACCTCCATTCAAGACTTGTACAGGTGAGGAAATGGGTCAAGTGAGGCAGAATTCAGAACAATGTGTAATTGTATGAGACAATATAATGTTTCACTGTGTTTTACAGCCCATCCCCGGATATGGTTTCACTTTTTCTTCCAACTTACTCTCCATTCCTCACGGAGGGATTCTTTTCCTTGTAGAAGTGGCAATATTATGACCACCAACCACATGATCAGATGTCCCTCTTGGATGCAATGAATGCTCGGTGTCTAGACGTACTGTTTATGTACAAGATTGCCAGGGGATGGATGAGACATGCAAAACAACTTTCCCAGGTGTAAGAAAGGACAGAAGGTGTTACGTGGGTGAGAACTTGTATACTTGTTGTTTTTCTATATCTGTAGATCTTCTGCATGTCATATTGCCCTGTGTTGTATCCCTGGGAGTTACTTTAGTTTCATGTTGTACACTTGGATGTACTCTCTGCAAAAACACTGCCTACTGAAGGTCTTTTGAAGCGTACTGCAGCATTTCTGATCCACTGTGAGGTAACACAATCCTTGCAATAAAGAAGATCCTGAGGTATGTAGTAAGTTTTCGGGGTAATTTGTGCATTTTGGATGTCAGATTAAGTGCAGTGCTGAGCTGCTAGTTTCTGACCAGTTTAAAGTAAAAAAAATATATCTCATCTAATAGCACTATGAAACTCTTATTATTTTAAGTCTCTTCGCATTGCATCTCTGTACGAGAAGTGGGAGAGGAATTCACTTCAGCAGCTCAGCAGTACAAAGTGACCACACACAAGGTTTTCACTACTTTGCTTTTTTAGAGTGTGGACCAACAGAGAACAAGGCCGGGTCTGTTCTCCCTGCACAGTTTTGATTCACTCTTTCTACTACTCTTCTCTATGCGGTAGGTGGATATTTTATGTCTGATTGCTTTTCCCCTCTGATTTGCTTTACACCTGTCTCTCACTAGCCTTCTCTGACCTTGACACTGCTGAAACCTCTTTACACTTTCATCTGCAAACTGGTTTAATACAGATGAAATATAGACTACACAGCATAGACAATGAAATAACAAGCATTTTGCCATATTTTTATGGAGCCCCAAGACTGACTAAATGTAGTAAAAGTACCAGTATATAAAAATAAATATCAATAAAATTATATGTAATGCATTATAATTTACCTTTCCAACGGAATCGTTGCTAAAAAAATTAAACCCTAGTAATAGTTAATTTTTTTGGTCTTAGCAGCATTTAATTAATTATCTTTTTCCCTGCATGCAACATTACTACCTAGCTTACTTGAAAAAACAATAGTTAAACACACAGAGCACCATCTATTTCAGCTAAGCTTCCAACCTGAAGCTAACTTTCTTGATAAAACTACACCAGCCAGTAAACATAATGTAAATTGCTGTAACATCACTGTAAGAGTAGCTGAAGCATGTCAGCTGAAAAGCTAGCTTTACTTTCTAGTCATGACAGATAGCCACCATTGAGTTCTGCTTGAGGTTTTTTTCATGGTCACCATCGCCAAGTTCTTGCTGATGGTGGGAATTGTTGGGTCTCTGTAACCCTGCTCTATATGAAAAGTGCCACAAGATAACTTTTGTTATGATTTAGCACTATAAATAAAATTAAATTGAAAGTTGAATCATGCTCACTACTGAAAAAAATACTGAATGTCTATTAAAGAGTAGATTATTGGATGAGTGAATGAAGGATTGAATTTAGATACAGATACAGAAGCCCTAAAAGGCCATACATACATAAATTTTATTCCACCTGTTTTCCCGTGATAACGAGATAATTAATTTGAGACCTTGAGAAAACAAAACGATAGTCTAGTGTATTAAGTGCGCCCGTATTACAGAATGTATGGCAAATGCATGTAGTACATGATACGGAGCGAGCAAACCTATTACACCACTGTAAAATCCCTTTGATCCATAATTTCTGACAAAGGTTTACACACTTGATCTCAGGACCATGCTGACTGTTCACTCATTCAGTATCAAGCATATTTACTGTATCATTTTGAGCATTTTTAAGTATTTTTGAGCAATTCAGCCTCAATTATTTTGAATTTAAAAGGGCATTATGTCCAGTATTTACTCTACTGTAAAATCCCTTTGATCTATAATTTCTGACAAAGGTTGATACACTTGGCTAATCCTCACTCCAGTCTTGAGATCAAGTGTCTCAACCTTTTATGGATCAAAGGGATTTTACAGTGGAGTAATAGGTTTGCTCGCTCCGTATCATGGACTACATGCATTTGCCGTACATTCTATACACTAGACTATCGTTTTGTTTTCTCAAGATCTCGAATTAATTATCTTGTTATCACGGGAAAACGGAGGAAATTATCTCGTTATCATGGGAAAACGGGTGGAATAAAATGTATGTATGTATGACCCTTTACGGCTTCCATAGATTAAGGCTAATTTGAAGTTTGGTTTACATTATGAAAAATGAATGATGCATATCTCAAAATCAATTGTCAAGGAAGACTAAGCCGAAGTCCAAGACTACATTCTGGTCCTGAATGAAGACAAAAGGTGTCTAGGAACTTGGTATCTGGGAACTTACAAGTAGCATTGGTAAGCTAACTTTGCTGGTGTTAGCTTACCAACTAAAATGCTTTAGCTACTGAACATTAGAAGAGATTATACAGTGCAGCAATGTTACAGCAACATGCAGTAAACTACATGGATGATTAACATTACACACACTGGCTGTTTTGGGATGCTGTGGAACCTATTTAGTGTTTTCTTTTTCTTTCTTTTCCGTCATTTATTTAAGGTTATTTATCTGAGACTGCATAGTCTTGTGTGCGTTTCGGTGCCAAATTAAACCACCTCCTAGTTTGGCTTTAACCTTCTGGGCTGCAGAGAACAAAATAATAACAGGACAGCCTTCGAACTTTACACCAAACAGAATAATGGATGTCCCCTTGCGGTTGTTTTGGGAGTTTTTGAGCCAGAGACTGCACCAGAAGAATCTAAGAGCAGATTCATAGTATTCTTTATATTAATCTTTATAGATGAAAGATATATCAAGTCACACACATACAAGTCATGTGGTTTCAGTTCAGGCCTGGAGCCTCTCACACAGGAAATGACGACACCATTTGACTGTTACACATTTAGAGACCCATGCTGATGACGGAGAAAATATTCTCGCCAAACTTTCAGTCGTATAAGTGTGAAAGCAGTTCCTCGATGTTATCCTCCAACAGAAAAACACATTCATCCCTCTGACATGCAAGATTTAAACATAGATATTTAAAACATGAGCTTTTTGTTTTTACAGCGATATCCAACAGTAAGACACATGAGAAAACATCAGTGGATATATACATTAAGTTACATTATCAATAGCTCTGTTTTTTATGAACAATATTTACACAGTAGTGGAGGAAGGAAAAATACTTTTTCCAACCTAGTTGCCCAAAGTCACATCATGAAAGTCCCTCATTTGCATCAGTCACATTACAGGTAATTGTCAATTGTTTGTCCTGTTTGGCTTTAAAGAGTAATCAGTACAGATAACGCTAAATGACTGACAAATATACAAATTAATTACTCTGTACAGGTTGACATGTCTAAGCAAATAATCACAACATGAGGCAGCAGTTCTTCAGCCAGGAGGGGACACACTGATGGCTTATCACGTTACACTGAGGTTGGTTATCGTCTCAACACACTGAACCGTGTATTTACATGCTCTCTTGTTGCAGTTCTTCCTCCTCAGCTCCATTCAGTGCAACAACATGTAACACGTAGAGTGTACTACTTGGCTGAGAAATTCTTGCTGAATGAGGGACATTGTTACAGTAATGTTATGTTATTGGCAAGTTGTGGCATAATACAGTTATCCTATGACAGTCATTGTTACTGTAATTCATAGTTGACAGATATCAACAAGGCAGACAGACAGACTTGTAACCATCTTTGCTAAGATAACAACAAGCATATTAGCAACTGATGAGTTACAGAGACAAAATTTGAAACTGGACAGTCCTACGAGTCTTATTTTTCTCTTTCTGTTGAAATGATCCATGACTCAGATACATCTCAGTACAGTGTCATATGTCTGATGTGTCAGGAGATCAGACGATGGATCCCTTGGAGGAAGACAGGTGGATTGACTGGATGCGAACGGCCAGAGTTTTCTCCAGGTCCTGCAGGATGTCACAGCCGGGGCTATCTGGAGGTGCGTCATACAACAGCTGTTTGAACGGCTCCAACTCGATCAGGATTACCATGTTCTTTAGGAAGTAGCCTTCTATATAAGACGCCAAGTCTGGAGCATCAAGAAACTGAAAAAAAAAGAGGAACAATTTGAATTTCAACAACGCATCAACTTTATATGCGTCCATTCAGTGGACCAAAACACTTTAAACTGCTTTGTAGCACAGCTTGTTTCTGTACTGTCCTGTAGTGTTAGTGTGGGTGTGATTACACTGTAACATTCAAGTCTGTTTTTGTACCTTGGTGTGGTTGTAGATCTCCACACATGTTTCAGTGTTTATGTTCTTGGAGCAGATAATCTCACAGTGCCTCTGCAGCGCCTCCAGCTGGAAGAACTTGGCTGCAGACAGAAGCTGAAAAGAAAACAACATAAATTAAAGTTTAAAGAAAATCTGTTTTGGGTTTTTATCGTCAAATGATGTATGTAGGGATTACTGCAAATTTTGATTCTAAACCAGGTCATAGTCTAAAAGCAGTGTAATAACAGAAAAAAAATTAACCTTACCTCCATGACATCAGTGTTCCTGATGTGCAGAGCATCTGTCCCTCCAAAGTAGAGATACTGCATCACCAGCTGAAAAGAAGAAACACATATTACACAGCTCTCATACAAGACTAAATACAGTATGAAAGTCTATATAGGATAGTATAGGAGTTAATACGTCAGATCAAGGGTCTCACCTGAAAAATATGGTATTTGACATTGCTGATTTCAATGCATGTGTTTTCACCACATGGTCTGTTTGCTAGAAGAATTTTAAACCTTGAGAAAAGGAGAGGGAGACAGAGAGAGATAGAGAGAGAAGTCGTAGGTCAGTATTTCATTGATTAACACTGTGATGCATGGAGGGAAGGCACAATAAAGATTCAATTACTGTACAGTAATGGGTTAGAGTTCATGAGTAATTTTAGGTTTTCTCTAAGGACGTTTTGTCAGCAACACATTTGATGTATCATTTCTCTTCAGGATTGATTGGTTATCATAAATGCAACATGACATGGGATGGAAACAGGTGTCCAGTCAAGATCCCGAGGGGGTGCACAAAGAAATTACTTAATGAATCAACATGTACAGTACTGACATCACATCTTACCAACATGTGTTTGTGCATTGCTTTTCATATTGAATGAGATGATTACCTGTTGGAAGCTGTGAAGAGCAGGACTTTGTGGGCATAAAAAGGCTTCCCCTCCACCAAAAAGGTCACGTCTGACATCTCCTTATTGTTCAGGAAGTGAGGATCTGAAAGATACATGACCAGAAAAACTTGATGTTTTTCTGATTATCATAAAAACAAAAACAAATGGGGTGTACAACTTAGCCTCACTAGCCATTCTAGATACATTTCTTTTTTTAATTAACCTTTTCTTATCTCTTAACACTAGATGGCGGTATATGCTCTCCCCATTTTTCCCACATCTACTAGTAACAGCAGACTAAATAAGAAACATCAAGTGATGCGTATGAGCTGCCTTAACGCTGTGTTTATACATTGTTAGACGGTATGGATTTTACAGTAAAAAAGGCCCTCACCCAGGCGTGATGTCTGCTTCCTCTTGATCTCTGCCAGTTTGGGGATCGGGTAAGGGCCGTAACACTGGGTGAAGATTGCAGACAGCTGCTGGCTGATCACCTCGTTCTGACAAAACACAGGCGGAGTAACAAAACATGAGAGGAAATTTGCTGCTTGGGCAGGCTGTGCTCGGCCAAACATCAAGGAGTTCATGTTACGCAAGAACAAAAGCACTTACTGTAATGATCCTCTCCTACACAAACAACCCCAACACAATTATCACCACAGTGAGTGAGGTTTAACTTCTCCTATCATGCTCACTATTCACTTTATTCAAGTAATTCTTCCAAAAGGCCACATATCCATGGCTTCGTCTCACCCTTTTTTTCTTTTTTTCTTTCTTTTACAAGTGATCAGATGAATATCAGGCTCATTTCTTACACCCTCTGTTCCTCAGAGGTTTCTAAAACATGGCACACTATGACAAGCTGAACTACTGTAGGAGTGTGAGAGGGAGAGAGACAGCAGAATTTGAGATTGTCTGGCTTTGCATTTGTCTTTGTGTGGTGCTAAAACTGAGTGAGAAGGGGGGACAGTGGCATTCAGCTGCAGCAGAGGAGTGCAACACTACAAGCCCTGTGTGTGCAGTCAAGCTGCTTTCTGTTACTGAAGCATGACACCAACAAACAGCTATTAACAGCCACATATTCCACCAGGAATAAATATGCATTTCTATAACTTCCCCCACATTCACAGAGATACAATATGACAGATAGATAGACAGACAGACAGACAGACAGACAGACAGACAGACAGATAGATAGATAGATAGATAGATAGATAGATAGATAGATAGATAGATAGATAGATAGATAGATAGATATTGAAGTGAACTGTATTTAACTAAACTGCTGAATGAAGGTTTTCTGTGGCAGAGGAAAGATGAACAGCCCCTACCTTGACATCTCATAGTGGAGTAAACAGTGCCAAGGGTCCCAAAGGCCCTCATAGAAATGAGGGTCACTGGCCCTGCCATTTATCAGCCAAGACAGAGACAAGGACTGACAATGCAGCAAGCCACTGAAGGCTAAGATGGTCTGAGTGTATGTGTGCGTGTGTGTGTGTGTGTGTGTGTGTGTGTGTGTGTGTGTGTGTGTGTGTGTGTGTGTGTGTGAGTGTGTGTGAGAGAGAGAGAGACAGAGAGGAGATACTGTACTTTTTTGAGTGTGTGTGTGTGCACTGCAGTGTTTTTTCTCATATCAGCAATGACAGCAAAGCTCATCTCGCCAGCAGGGCAGTACAAAGCCAAGACAAAGTAGACAAAACAAACAGAGGTGCCAGACGGGACAATAATGTGCTGCTTTAAAATCTAATATGGTCTACCAAGGGGATCATGAGCTTAAGTAATGAGACAGGGCTCTGATCTAATGAGCAGCAACAGAGAGGAGCGGGTTGTCATAAATCGTTATCATTTTAGGTAATTGGTATTGAGTGGGCCTCTGGGGCTCCGTCAGTCTCTGTGAAGCTGATGACCTGACTAGCTAACGATAATCATACAGAAAGGAGATGAGCTCAGTAAACAGAGCAGATATATTTGCAGCATTTTAAAGAACAAAATGTTGCTTGGGATGAAGTTCTATTGATTCCCAAAGTGAATACAGAAACGGGTGACACAGACAGTACAGTACCTTGCTGGCTCTGAGGATCTGGAACATGAGAGGCAGACCATGAGTGATGAGCTCCTCGGTGTACTCCTCTTCCTCGATGCAGCTAAACTCTTTCAGAAGACCCTGGATCAGAGGTCGGCGGTGCTGATGGAAACATGTGCGCAGAGACTCCATCCAAGTGTGCAAAGTCCATGGGACCCCTGGGAAATAGTTACAGATGTAAACACATTTGAAACATATACACACAGAAAGATAGAGCATACAGCAAGTCATACTGTACAAAATACATGCAGTTGTTTTAGAGATACTAACCAAGGCTCCGTATGTCTATGGTGATGTCTACATGCCCATGTTCTGAACTGTGGTACATGGCTTCTTTCAGGGCTTTAAGTTTGGCCTTCCCGGTTCGGATCAGGTCAATCTGAGACGGAGTTCTGCCTTCCAGCTCCGAACCCTCTGCCAGAATCTCTTCCAGGGACAACACGTCTCCTTTCCCCTTCTCTGTATGTGACAGCAGCTTGCGAAACACATTTCTAGAAGAACAAAAGCAAACAAAAAATGCATTTAATTTGATTTGTCTATAAAAATTTATAAAAATACTTTTTTTTATTGCTTTTAGTGTGATACAAGTTTTTGTGTCTGCTGTCCAATATCACCACGACCATCACATGACCAACACATTTAAGTGCTATGACTTTCACTGAGTTGTATTCATAACTGACCATCTGAAATTCGCTGTCTAACAGCTTTGATTGCTATTGTTGTATATGGCTCAGTTGTAACTAAAAACAGGGCTCAACAGTAACTGTTGCCATTGGCAACCATTTTTTAGAAATTAGCAATCATTTGTTGGCTTTTGAATGACACACAAATTGCTCAAAGTATAAGGTGACTAAAAATGGCAACTGCTTTTAAAGGTTAGTGATGAGCATCAAACACATGCGGTTATATAAACACATGCTTTGTGCATATCAGCTTCAAGGCTTTAAATAATTGGAGATTTAGTGTTAAATGGAGAGCAGTGACTAGAGAATATGGGCTATAATTTCATAGACTGAGCCTTTTTCCTGCTGTTTTTATGCACCAAAACATTAATTCTAAACCCAATTATAAATCATAAAAAGTAGGAAAAAAGGCCATGCCCATTATTTCATTTATTACCTCACATCTCATAAAATGTAGCCACTCCAACTAAATATAGTTGGTCTATTGTTTGCCAAATACACTTCGATTGGTGCAGTGGTGCAGATTTGGTGGGGAAAAAAATGAAGGACAATTTAGTTAATGCTCTATTTCAGCAACACTTCAGAATAAGTTCCTCACAAATTGCAAGAAGTCTCATAGAGAATATTTAATTGGCACACTTCCAATTCAGTAAACTAGGTGGAGCCTTTTAGTGTCTCTCTACGTTAGTAAGCAGCAGGTCAGCTGAACATGAATACATTTCAAAAGAGGTAAATGTTGAAACGCATATTTAGCACTGTGATGTTGTGGCTCATTGAAACCAAGCTGTCTGCCTTTCTTTGAATATATTTAAGATGTCTGTGTTGCTTTTCAAACTTTTTTTGTAACATCTTGAGCAAAACTAGAAAGAAGTGAAGACAACTAAAGAGAAAAGAAAGAAAACAGCACAAGAAGACAACAGGAGTTTATTCATACAGTATTAATAACCTCAACAGATGAGCTGTCAGATTCATGGACATGCTCTGTTGCGTGTTTGTGCATAAACAACATTATGTACTAAATACACAGTATGAGCAGAGTGTGCTTGTGTATCTTCTGTTTATTCGCTGGGGAGTGTGTACTCATGATTGAACATCAATGTATGTGTGTGTGTGTGTGTGTGTGTTACCTACCGATGCCCGTGAGCTGCTGCCAGACTGTAGGAGTTCATATCTCCCTGCGGGGCGGTGGAGATGCCATTACGGTACATGGTTCCCACCATGGGGTCGGCCCCCCGCTCCAGCAGCAAACTCACCAACTCAAAGTTACCTGTGCATGAAAAACGATTGGCAGAGAACCCAAAAAGAAAAATTTGAGTAAGGCACATATTTGATCATTCTGCATGCATGCCTCACGCTGACAGTCAGGTGTTGTTATCAGCTGGTTATGGAAGACCAGCTGGTGTTGTCAGCGTGCTATAGTACTGTTGGACAGGAGACAAGAGGATGGGAGTCAAGCTGTGTCTCTGTACCTGCAGCAGCAGCCAGCTGCAGTGGGGTTTCTGTGTAGTTCTCCATCCCATCCTGCAGGGAACCCTCCACATTGGCTTTGGCATCCAGCAGCAGCTGCAGAGGTGGTCGGGTGGCGACACAGAGGGGCATGATGGGAGAGAGAGACAGAGAGAGAGGAGGGTGAGGGGTAGACGAAGAGTCAGTTGGCTAATGAGAATGATTAGTAGTCAGTCTGGTAGTCATCTGTGCATGTATAACTAATTTGTATATAGAATAGTAGACGTTTAACCATTACATGGCTAGTTTACAGCAATCCATGTTTCCATTATTTAAAGGAATAGTTCAACATTTTGAGAAATACATGTGTTTTCTTGCTGAGGGTTAGATGTGAAGACTGATACCAATCTCACATGTGACCATAAACATGAAGCACAGCTAGTAGCCAGTTATCTTAGCAAGAAATATTACAATCCCTGCAGATCAAAACTTGTTTATACATTTATTTATTTTTTATGGATTAAACAAGATATGACATGTAAATAAGTAAGCCTGAGAGGTTGTTAGGTTGATTGTTACATTCAGACAGTCAGGTTAAGCCAGGTGAAGTTTACATGCAGGTAATGCTACAGAGCATATCCTGGCTCCAGCTACATATTTACTGTCCAGATTTGAGAATGATATTATTATTTTCACCTAAACTCTGAAGTACATAAGCATATTTCCCAAAATGTTAAACCTTTCTCCTAATGTTGCTGATGTTTTTAAATGTAAATACAGCAGTAACAACTATGAGCCA
The DNA here is from genome assembly GCF_000972845.2 of Larimichthys crocea. Lineage (NCBI taxonomy): Eukaryota > Metazoa > Chordata > Actinopteri > Sciaenidae > Larimichthys > Larimichthys crocea. Next base: position 5,264,109 of record NC_040031.1, read on the forward strand.
AATTGTGAGAGCAGACTAGTATCACAAATCTGACTGTTGATCTGTTATTATTATATGAACTGTAACATGTTGCTTATTAAAGTTGTCTCAGAATCGTACATTAAGCACTAATCATATACAGGCTGACGCTCTGAACAATATCTTTGTAGCTGAGAGCTGATCTAAACTGAATCTTAATTTGAATCATCTAATAAGATGCCAAATGAGTTGGATTTAAAATTAATATCTAGTAAAATTGAGTGTGAAATGATTACTTAATGATTTTACTTGGAATTTAATCTTTTTAACTTCATTATTTCTTTCATGTGCTGTCCTCAGAGATCATTGTGGTGTCTGATAGCCTGAACTTTTTCCATTAGAATTTAATGATTCAAAATCCAATGGACAAATCATTTAGAGGACAAACTAAATTAGTTAAATGAGTTCGATAACAATTAGGCTGCTGTGTTTCCACTTTCCACTTGCTAAAAGCAGTCTGATGCATGGCCGTGTTGTTTAGACTCAAAGATTGACCTGGTGAATGCCCTCTTTAAAGATAAAAACATCAACTATACATTGCACAAACAGCATCTCTATCTCTAAGTTTACAAGATAGAAAGAAAACAGAGAGACAGGAGAAAACTCGTAGTGGAGAACCATTATCATCATCATCATCACCACCAAGAAGCTTTGATGACAAAAATGACAATGATGACCAACCATGAGCTGAAGCACGAGAGGTCATGATGAAAGAATCACAGGTGAGAGAGGACGTCACTACCTGCACCACAGGCACATGTCCGTGTAACACAGCGAAAGTGAGAGGCGTCGCCTGCCGCGTTTCGGGAAAGACTGAGGGTTGCTTATGCACTGAGTTTGGCACCTGGGGAAGGGACACGGGTAGGTTGGGTTGGGTAGGTAGGAGGGACAAAGGTAAGGGAGAGAGATATGAAGCCATTAAAACTACTACATGGCCTACAGTGCACAAGACAAGCAGCTACAGGGAGAAGAAGGGGAGACAGGAAGCTCTACAGGAGAAACTAGAGTAATTAACTAGGAACCCTGGGGCTGCAGAGGACATCCTGTCACTGTGCTCGCCTTCTAATGAACACGACGGATTGATCTGTCTAGTTAGTCCTAATGGTTTCTCTCTGATCTTTCCACCCTTCATTGTGGGTTCAACTGACAGGGCTCTAACACGACCTCCCTGCAATGGAAAGCAAATGAAAGCGCGACATACATGACAAAGGTACAAAGCACAAAGACACACATCTTTAAAAATACCGTTGATGTATTTTATGTTTTAATGTTCATTGTAGTTATATTGTCACGGTAAAATAAAAGTAGGTCAGCTTCCTCCAAAATAGACGTGTTTAGCTGTTTTTGTCTGTTGGGGAAACAGTATCTAATAACTGCCATGAGCAATTTTTTATTGTACTCCCTCCACTACAATAAAGAACAGGACCTACACTAACGTGTCCCTATACGTACGTTCCTGTGCGTAAATTAAAAAACTTCAGTGACGTACACTAGCGATGGTGAGTAAGTCTGTTGGCATTCTGAGCTTTGAGAGATATTTCCACAGTCCTCTTTAGTTGTCCAACTTTAAAGGACTAAAGTGCAGGATTTATTAGCATCCAGTGGTACTTAACTGAACTTTGCAACTGAATACTCCTCGCCTCACTCTCCCTTGTGGGAGAACCTATGACGGCCATGAAACTAGAAAAAAAATCCAAAACGCTCTCTTGACAGCCAGTGTTTGGTTCATCCATTTGTTCTACTGTATAAACATGGCAGCTCAACATGACGGAGTCCATGGAGGACGATTCTGTAAATACAAAAGGGCTAACGAAAAGGAACGCAAATACAATAATTCTTATTTTCAGGTGATTATACGCTAATAAATACATACTTATGAATAGGGAGATGTGCCAATAGATCCCCCTAAATTTTATACACTTGACCTTTAACTTAGTAGTCCTGCTGTTTCGGTAGCATATCATTACTGTGCAATCCATTATACTGTAATTACTCTGCAGAATATTAGTCACACCATTTTCCTCAAAATGACATTTTTGTTTCCTGCACCTTACAAAAATACTGAATATAACTTATTTCTCTTTTTCTTGAAAATGCCCTTGTTCCCCATAGCCTTGTTTTCTTCCACAGTTCCTTCATTGAAATACAAGTAAGAACCGATATGTATTTTATTGGTACCTAAGGCTGCCTAGTGAAACATGTTTGCACACATCAGAGGCAAACAACATTTGTCTTTAACTGTTTAAATGTTAACCAGCTTCGAAAGCAGACGCTTAAAATGAATCAGGAAGTGAGTCTTTATATTTTGGCCGACAGTGCATCGGTGCTTTGGCCAGGGGGTCATGAATGCAGTGGACTGCAAATCAGTGGTTGATGGGACATGTTGTTGCTGAGGTGACTAATGAAGACCATGAGGACCATGAGATCATGAGGCCTTAACTGAACCACCTCTCTGAAGTCTGTGCCGAGTCAAAGCATGCCATCTCGATTCTCTGCAGACTCTCTGAGGAATTCAGTTTGCTTCAAGTCAGGGTGATCTTTATCACCTTTTTCCCTGACGGAGAAAAAAATGACTCAGCAACAAACCTCTTCATCATGTTTTACGCTCTAAATACTCAAATGCAAGGGAGTTTCACTGGGCATACAATTTCCTAAATATCCTCTAATGTGGCAGGACAGTCAGTGCCTCTTGATCTTCAGCTCTTACACAATTAGCATCATGACATATGGGAAAGAACATGAAGGGGAGATGAAAGACAACATGACTGGTTTTCTCCAATTCAACAGCACACATACAAATCATTTTGAGACACACTGTAAATACTGAAGCAAAGTCCTGTCAACACCTCTTACTTGTCATAAAAAGACTCCTACTTGTTGTAAACAATGTGAATATCTCCAACTAAAAAGCACATTAAGAAACATTTCATATTTTAAAAAGTTGGTGAGGCTGACGTGTACTCTGTTCTGCTGCTGATAATCCTTCCTTCATTTGACTTTGATACATCCAATGTCGAAACTGGAATAGCTGTTAAAAACATCATCGGCACTGACCTCACTGTTAATATCAGCTCCAGCGTCCAGCAGCATCTGTACCATGGCCTCGTCTCCACGGACACAAGCATACATCAGCGGGGTCATCCCCTACACAAGCACAGGTACAGAAAGCAAGAGCAAGTTAAAGATACGCTTTCTCATTTAATTAAAGCACCAAATGGCATCATCAGATTGCAGATCTTCCTCCCACTGACTGACTTTATAAAATTTGATAGTAGAGATCAAGTATTTTTATCTTATTGAGGATGTTCAATGTCAAACATCTGACATTGGGCCACTTTTTTTTGTTATTTGAATACAAGTTTAGCTTAAACCCAAGTACAAAGTACAAAACAAGGCAGAACTTTTGGTCCACTGCAAACTTGTATATTCTTAAATCTCTGACTGTTCCACTGAGTCTGATAAGAGTAATATTCTGCTATTGATTGTTTCAAAGGACACCATATGAATCAACATCTCCTCTGTGCCATCAGGGACATCTGCAGACTGTGTTTGACAGAAACATACCAGACTCTGTATCTGAAAGTTTCTGCTTAGATCAGCCCCAAACTACATGTTGATTTTCCCACGGAAGTTACACTTGCAACACTCCCATGATAATTTAATGTTCTGGAGGTGGTAGTCGTGATATAATGCAGAGCACCTTGGCAGGAAAGCTGCAGGAGAAATATGTCAGAATGAGCTTTAATATTCATGATTCCCTCTTTGCTCACAAGTCTGCATGGTACTCAAAGGTGAAGGAGCTGCAGTTTACCAAGAAAACAAGATTTTTCTGTTCCACAAGCTGTGTGTGTGCGTCTATAAGTATAGATGTGCCTGCATATGCATTATTTACTGTGTTTCTAACCTGCTCACTCATGCTGTTGATACCATCGGGCCCCAGCAGGTTGACAGCCTGCTTCACCAGGTCTGTGCGTCCACAGCTGAGCATACGGAAGCCCAGATCCTGCAGGAACTTTGCTTCAGTAGAGGCGGCATCCAGTTTCCTCGAGGCACAGAAGCAGTCATCCGTTCTGAAGGGCAAAGCACATAAAGTGATTCACAGTGCAAGTTAGACCGTTTTGACTGTTTGCAATGCACCATATTTTCCCCCGAACACCTGATAAGCTTTATTTTTTTAACACTACTGGGAGGATGGGTTCACTGGAAATATGCAAATCTTTTCTTGCTCATGATGTCTGAGTTTGTGAGTTCACATGGGTGCCTGCTGGTGTTCTTTTATGTGCAGAAGGGGAGTTTGGGTGCACACATGCTCGGCAGCCTTAAGGCAAGCACATTGCTTACAGCCGTACCGGAGCTGACGGGGCTCGCAGTCCACTCCAGGCAGAAGCAGTCTGGCAGCCTGCCGGACATCATCGCTGTCCACAGAGAAGCTGCGTCTGTGTTCGGTGTGAACCACAGCCACGCGCACCCACTCCATCAGAGGCGGCAGCACCATGAATGGCCTGTAGGGGGAGATAGAGGCACATGTTCTGGCCACCAGAGACTCACATTGAACTTCAGTCATACTCAGTACTTGGTGTGCCCAGGCAGTTGCAAGGAAAATCCACAGAATTTGCATGTTATTTTGGAGATCTTGCCCGGTGTAACGGATGTTTGAGAACAGGATGAACTCCATCTAGAAGTTGAAATCAAAGACTCAAAGCTAGTATGTCAGAGAGAGACACTTTAAAGGGAGCAAATCAAACCTCAGCAAGACCATAGCATAGATTATAGACCATAGATCATAGCAATAAAATGCTAATTTTGTATAAAAATGTCTGTCTACACCACCTTTTCTGCTCTAGTTTAGAGACCCAAAGCCTGACAGAGCAATATTATAATACAGTGTTAATGCTGCAAAAGCTCAGCTGGTTACACTGAATAAAGTCCATATTTATAATGTGCTATAGAACCACACAGCATGCATTGAAACATATGCATAATGCATTATTTCTATATGCTTTAAAATGCATTGTAATGCTAAAACAGTCACGCATCATTAAAACACTTTGCAGAGAAAGAATTGTTCCGCTTCTGGTTTATTTTGCACAACATTATAAGGTCTTATGAACATAATGGTGTTCTCTGTAAACATAATAAATGGTGTGTGTGTGTGTGTGTGTGTGTGTGTGTGTGTGTGTGTGTGTGTGTGTGTGTGTGGTCATTGCATGACTTTTCACTGTCTGCTTAAAGTAAACTAAAGGTTTATAGGTATTTTTTTCAAACCTGCTGCACTGTAGCGCTTAGACAGAGGAAAAGGAAAGCATGCAGTTGATCCTGACACCAGAGCTAAAAGTGAACAGCTTGAGAGGGAAAAGGGGAAATGTGGTGGCACAAGGAAAACAGAACCACAGTCTCAAAGTGAGAACTCTGCCTCACCAGGACCCAGAGCCCAGACGTTCTTGGATGTAAATATGAAGTATTAATATATTAAATAATTTCTCTTCCTGGCACCCTCTCTCCTCTGCTCAGTCACTCTGCATCAGTGTTTACTGCAGCCATGTGAAATTTCTATGCATGACAATTTGACCTTCATTAATGTACTGACATGTTGTGGTGATAAACACGCTTATTCAAAGAACAGGCTGTCATAAATTGATTATGCAAAACATAACCACACTGAATTGTTATGAGACAATAATGCCTTGTGAATGCTCATGGCTGATATCGACTCCTATAATACATTACACACGTGTGAATATACAGAAACTGTAGGTATATAAAAAATATAAGATCTGGGCTGTAGAAAATGTTTTTACAGGTTAGTTATCTATTTTTAAATGGATCGGTTTCAACAGTGTGCATTAGATTTGTAGTATCTTTTTAACCAGATAAAACAGTATTCAGATCATTGCATTAACAATCTGTTTGGTTGCATATTAAAATAAAAGAAGATCTTTGATATAGTTCTTTAGAATGCAGCAGAGAAAACCAGCTGGTTGTGTGTTTTGTATGAGCTATATATATCTATGTATATCTATGCCGTGTGAAACTTGTGGTCTAGTCCTCCTGGATTTACATCACCTCACAAAGGATGTCTTAACGCCTGGACTGTCCTTGACAAATGCTCGTCCCACATCTGTCACTCATTGTTAATCACATGCTCATCAATGCTTCTCCGTGTTGATGCAATGATCTTTTAATAATAGTTTGATCTTCTAAGAAATGCAACCCTTTTTTGTTTTACTCACTTCAAAGGTGAGGTGATGTTATTGGTTCCGCAGACTTCATTAAAGCAGCTCACAACACCTAATCAAAACGCAAGGAACGTATAACGGCAATGCGTTCCCTCAAAGGCCCAAAGGGGATACTAGTTCACAAGAAGTTCAAGGTCTGCTGTTTCAGTGCATGAAAAACTCTTTCAAGGATTGCAATAATTGGCGCTCTCACTTAAATATGTCTAAAACAAACATGCATAAATGTGATTTTCATTAAAAATGGTGATTAGAGCTAAAGCAGACGCGGGTTGGACACCTGGGGCACACATGAGCTGATAACTTGCACCACTGCAGGCGATAAAGTCTGGAGCTCCAGAGGAGGACTGCTTAGGCTCAACTGTCAGCATTGTTTCCCACCTCTGCTGCAAGCTGACAAGGGTTTCCACCAAACTGTAGAAAATACTGAACATGTTGAGGTATAAATGCATATAGTGGAATATAATGAGTGAAAAAATAAGAAATAGCATTATAAACTCAAGCAGCATTTCATGAGTAGAAACTGTAAGGACTGTGACTGTGCTTTCCTGACTTGTGGGAAAATTATGAAGTGTCCAAAAACTACAGGATGAAGGACCAAGGGAATTAACACCATGGAAATATTACCTAATCCTTATGTCATTCGCTCACAAGTCATCAATGCAGTCCTACAGCTGCTGGCTGATAATGTACCACAATGTCAATGGTGATAATTATAAATACTAACTAAACACAAGTCTCTGAACACCTGCTTCCTGTCACTGCTCAGGTCACCCAGAGGGCTCACTCAAGTAGCCAATAAGCGGACAATTCACTTATACAAAACTGTACTTTCTTTCCAGAGGAAAACATCTGGTGTGCCATTTCGGGGGTGAGCACAGAGAGCCAAAAATACAATAAAAGTCTTCTGAGGTGTACAGTTTCAGCAGAATGATCTCTGCAGCTCTCTACATAAGGAACTTTACCACTGGATGGTGTCTGTAAAGTTATATGCTGGGGTGAAAAGAAGGACAGATGCAGGAGTGTAAATAGTGGATAACTAAAGGGAGTTTTTACTTTATCTCTTTGTGTTCTTGGTTCTTTTCTTGGTGTTCTTTTATTCTGTTTGAGTGAGGTGAAAGGGTCTGATGGATTAATCAATACCAGAAAATTCTATTACTTTACTTTGTTTGTTTGTTTGTTTTTAAAACGCACACTATATGAACACAAAACATTTTTCACGGCTCAAATATGATAAGAGGTGCGAATAAATGTCCAGAAGATTGCAACTGACAATTTTCTTTCTCTAGCAAATACAACAAATATAAAAAAACAATTATCTTCTTTTGTACTGTACACTGTGCTATATTACCTCTTTATTAGATGTTCCTGTTATAGCTTGTCTCTAGCGAGTTTGCTACTTGTTCAATTGTGGAAATGTTAGTTTTATATTTGAGTTTCAGGCCATAAGCTGTGCCACAAACCTGCTGATGTCCATCTTTTCACTTCCTGATGGAGGTTGACTATAAAGTCACAATTAGTGCTCTTAAGTTCCATAACAGTAATAATCTGTGGATTCATCACATACAGGTAGTCATGTGATTCATTAATAATACAAAAGCGCAGAGTATAACTTGGCGCAGACTACTGATTTCTTTCTCAGCCCTTCATTCCCAATGTCTAAAGCATCAAACCCAATAGTGTGAAAGCTGTGGGTGTTATTCTATAGTCTAATCACCAAAACCAACGATAGATGAGGCTGAACACATTTTAACTTTTTTAACCTGTCTGTGTCTCATCTCCAAGCTGTTCCTAATAAAGTACTAAATATTTTAAAAAGGGCCACACATATCCAGTTTCATTTTCAAAAAAGGCTCAGTATAATTTTCTAAAACAGCTGGACACTGTAGGTTTTAGAAGACCCAGCACTTACCCAAGCAACAATGAGTAGTACATTTATCATGATTATTTTCAGCTGAGGATTAATACACATTTGACCGGTCAGGTCTGTTACAATGAAAGAATCTGCAGTGTGGCTCCTTGGTGTATTTTTAATAGTTTCTGGACAATAATGGAGGCATGAAACAATACGGTCTATACTTACTCAAATACTTTAGTAAAACCAGTTCATTGTTGGTTTTGGTGTTTTTTTCATTGGACAGCTGAAATTTCTGGATAACTTCTGTTTATTTGTCTGTTTGTCTTCCACTGGTATGTGATGTTTCAGTTCTTTATATTTTTATCTACCTGTTTGTTTCTTACCTCTCTGTATGTAAGGTCACCTTGGAGGGTTCAACATTTGGGTTCTCCCACTCCATCTGAGGGCAATGCATGAAGTAACATAGTGTGTAGATCGCCTCTGGTTCCCAGTGAATTACACTGCTCTTCTGGTGGATTGGCGTCCCGTTGTTGTGGTTCTTCATATACAGCGGCTGTAGGTGGTGCATGGCCCGAGACACCAGGTCACCTATACACACAGATACATGTCAAACACAAGTAGGGAGAAAGTAAATTCATGTGTAGGCAGAGGATGAAAAGACAGGAATATTTTCAGCACACGGCCTTTAAAAAGACGTCGGGGAATCATCTTCATTCCTTCCAGCCCCCTCAGAGCTCATTCTGTCAGGGGAGATCGTCTGTTTCCACATACCACAGTCTGGAAAAAGACAGGGTTCATCCCAGTCCTTTTTGTGTGGCTCACATAGGGAGAGCTAGAGATGCTGACTGCACTGTGTGAAGAATGAATATTTATGGATAAACATTAGCTACTCCAAGCTATTTCCTCTGCATAATTTGTAGGTACTTTAAGGTCATCCAGTTGGGCTCAAAAATCAAAGCTTGAGAGAACTCTGCTAATAAAAAATTGAACATTCTCTCGGCAGGTTTAAAAGAGAGTAAACAGTTTCAAAAAAGCGTGCTCAGCCCTATATTTTTTATACTTAAGGGACAGATACCCGTATAGTGCGGCATTTCAGTTAATCAAAAATAAAGAGATAAACTGGAAATTTCAGTCAAGACCATCATCCACATTGTGACTGTGCCAATTGAGTGGCAGAGTATGCTTGAAAAACAGTCTTGCATTATTACAGTACGAACTCAAATCCCATTTCAGTGAATGCTGTCATATTTCTGTCGCTTCTCCTTCCTGTCTCGACCCACTGCACTACGAGAAAAGATAATGAAATTCTGAAGAGCGGTCAATCTGAAAAAAACGCACTCTGTGCAGATTGTTTGGTCAATTTGATACTATTCAAGGCAAAAAAAAACCCAACAACAAACAAAAGTAATAGAGCATGATGGCACTTGGTTCCCAGCTCTAAATGAGCTATACTATATGTATGTGCCTATACAATACAGAGCGGGAACAAACGGTCATTCACTCTGACAAAGGAGTTTGTTTAGCATCAAAATTGCACTCTTTGGTGCTTGCCAAAATTCCATTTAGCCTGAACAATGTGAGGCGAGTGTGAAAAGGATGCCTGAATGAGGGAAGAGCATTCATGCAATGAAACAGTCAATCTCACGAGTGTCCTTTGGGAGCAGTGGGGCTGTGCAACTATAGAAATGTGCTGGACATGTAATGACGCAATGGGCAGGAAATATCATGACAGGAATGACCACCTCTTGTACAAACTTTAAATTAAGGACCTGCAGTTTCTCTCTGTCGCTATACGTAACGCCTCCTTCATCTTTCTTTTAATTGTACCAACGGGAATACAGATGGGTTTGTAATGGTGTCCTCTTAAGCTTGGTAAGGGGAGATGAGGTGGTCAGCAACAGCCAGTTCTCATGTCTTATTTATGCAGGCCTGTGACATTTCATTGTTAGCAGTGCAGGCTGGCAGGGCTGAGGAGGTGTGCAACAGTAGTGAAGTAACAGCAGCTTAACACAGAGAGATTCAGCAGGTGTACACATAAATAACTGCTGGATTAACTAGTTATTTTTGGTGACCACAAACCAGCACAAAGCCATGAGGAATCTTTGTTTTGGTCATAGAATGAGAGAGGATGTACATAAGTACAGCATTTTAATAAGCTAAAACATCAATAGCCTTTTCATTATGAAACCCAAGCATTTAATCAATACCTCATCCTGGGTAATTATTTTTTATGCTATCAAGAAGAGGAGTGGTGGGGGACACGCCTAGCAGATCCCACTCCTCAGGTATCTCAGTGATTACCTTTTAGCATTTGGGCAGCGCTTTCTCCTCGTTTTCAACATTTTAAGATCTCCTTAGAAAACCCAAAACTCACAAATATGCTAGTTTCCAGAGTATAATGGTACTGCTTTGATTTACGAGTGATTTTATGAGAGTGGGCACCTTCTAGGTCAGTTACCGGCATTGGAGCTCCCACATAACAACCAAACCGCTCATTACTTCAGAGAGCGTGAAGGCTGTTTAATGTTTAATAGTGAGGGAGAAAGTATACTCTTTGAGGACGTATAAATTAACTCTCATTTCTGATATATTCAAGCCTTTATAAGTAAATAAATATGCAGTAATCAGCTTCCTTTGGGTATTGATGAATGTGTCCTAGCTGCAGTGTGCAGCTGCTGCCATCATCACAGTTTCTGTGTTTCAATTATTTGCTGCTATGCAGCCATGATTACATCTAATGGTCGCCTGTGGCCATCCTGACTCAATGAGATGCTTAGCTATTCTTCCTCCGATTACTTTTGTCCATATGAAAACAGCCACTAAACTACCACGCATATCAAATAACATTGAGGGGCACAGACACAGTATTCGTCTCTAGTTAATGTGAAGATTCACTGAGATTGAAAGACAAATAAAAAAGAAAGAAGAAAGGTAACAAAAAATAAAAACAACTCGTGAACTTGGGCTCTCTTTGAATATAAATATGCCTTTTAGTGTCGTGCCATCATTATCCATCGCTACTTTAGCTTTCAGAGTGATTTCACATTATACAGACAGAGGAGTCATACATTACAATCTGTCATAGGAAAAAGCACAGTGTCCCTGCAGTAACCTGTCTCCGTCTGATCTGCACGAGCTTAAATCAGGACAGGTTGAATTGCACATCACGTGACGACTCTCTTTCTGTCAAAGGCCTCTGGAGTCTTTATTAGAAGAGGAAGTATGTTCTCAGAAGAGTGCGGATGGGAGATGTGCTGTACATTGCTGTTATTACACATGAAAATACATCGCTCTTCACCAGTATGTTAAACACAAGGCTGAATCAAGGCAAAAATATCACATAGACACTGTAAAACTGTACTAATTTATTCTACACATTGCTCATCCCTGATTGGATATTGCTTTTGTTATGTGAAACCATTGTAACTTTCATGTCTCAGCCTCAGCTGATCCAGCCTACCAATCAAAACCACCCTCACAGATCAGAAGACTAAAATGACGAAATAGTTCCATTTGTAAGTTTCTGCTACTTTCATCAGGTACATATTTTCCACAACAAAACCATTAGAAGCATCTTCTGTTCCCATCATACATTTTCAGGAAAACAACAAAAAAGCATCAATTGGAACAATTTCTGCAAAAAGCCTGTGGTAAGTTTTGAGCTGATGTTCAAGGTGTTTTTTTTAGAGCATTAATAACTAATATTCTATGACAAAGTATCCAGCAGACAATGTTAGGCTACACATGAATTATTAACACAGGCATTATTATTTTAGCACAAAATATCGTTGCAGGTAATGAAACTTTTTTGCGAATAAGTTAAGAAACACGACAAAGAAGTCTAAAAATCCAGTTTCAATCATCCATTAGTAGAGTTGAACCTGATTGACAGCTGGGTGCACTTACAGGTGGCTTATTTGAGCACCCAGGCTTCATTCAGCTTGCCTCAGGTCCACTGACGACCCACATCTTTGCCCATTTTTAGATTAGCTGGGAAGTGGAAGAGACAGTACTGCCAAGATGGCTGCGGCCAGAGTCACTACATTCTGAACTTCAAAATGACTTCTTAGAAAACTGTGTGTGAAGTCACAGATGCAGTCCATTCTTTATACGTCAGTCATGAGATTGATATAAATCCCCTGATCTCAAGAAACTCAAGAAATAGACTATTAGACAACTATTTCTATAAAGGAAGAGAACAGGATACATTTCAACCTGCCCAGCGGGGTCACTGTCATTTGACCTTGTTTCACCTTGTGGTCATGGTATTTTCCAGCTGTATAGATTTACATATAGAAGCCTGCAGGTATTGTATAAGCTCCACCTATTGGCAACACTGTGTGGAACATATTTGAAGCAGGATTTTGTGAAGCATGACTGAGTGATGATGACACACAAGAGTCCTAATAATTGCAGTATTTGTGCGACTGTCATTTCAAATATGCAAATTTGGCATTTTGGTTGAAGAGAAAATGAGAAAATACAAAGAGGTAAATCAGTGACAAACCTCTAAAATTGGGTCTAAATGCGAGCGCAAAAAAAAATGTCCCTGCATAGGATGCAAATTTCACTGTGCTGGAGCAGCAAATGTTATTTTATACCATGAAATTTATTTTTAAAAAATCAAACTCCCATCTGTCTTTCTCTCTAACTGTCCCATCTTTTATTCTTTTTCAGTTTCCCATCTTGCACTCTTTTAAATATACTATGTGACAGCCTGATAGTGCAATCATTGCAGGCTATTCCACTTTTCTCAATTATTCATTTTTTTATTTTCGGCTTGAGCTCTGTCTGTTTGCAAATCCTATAGCTATTTAGAGAATTCCTCTCCAGAGCTGATAACATTACCTCCAGACTAAGCTCTGCTATTATCCATCGGCCACTCTGTTGTCTCAGAGTGTGTTTGCAGTGTCAACATTACAGAATGAGTCCTTGCTTGACCTCATCAATACAACATGGTCGGAATGGCGATCTGCCTCCCCTCCTCTCCTGAGAAAACATACAGTGAGGAGAATTGGCTCACTGTTGGCTCTGATGATAAATGTTTACACTGGACATACGGAAAATATTTTTCCAGCCTTGTCTTGACATACGGATGCCATGGCAACAGAAACAGAACCTATCCAACTTATTTGGCTTGAGGATTTTTTTTATTATTATTATTGTCATGCACATTAGGAAATAATCTGTGCTCATGCGACTAAATTTGTTATTCACCTCTCAGAGGACACTGCAGCACTGATGATGTTTTCTGAGTGAGAGACAAAGCTGTTCATCACTTCCAATTGGCATCTTGATTCGGTGATTACATCTGATTACATCAAATGGGAAAACACAAAGTTGTGTTCTCAGTGGTTTGCGACACAGTTTGCCTGTACAGATTTGTTTAAGCCTCATGAAAGTTTCCGCCAAAAGAGAAAATACTTTGTCCAACTTGGGTTGTGTATTATAATCGGTTTTGTGAGTGAGGACAAGAGGGTAAAACATAATCAGTATGTAATCTCTCAAATGATGCAGAAAACCTATTATTATTACATAAAAACAGACTCCTAAAGCATATGTAAATGACTTCCTACTGTATAAATGTATTCAGAAAGCACTCTGATGCCCATTATTCTTTGAATAATGAGTACATTGGGAGAGGAAAGACATTCAATTAACTTTTGGAGGGCTTGTCAAACTTATAAGCTAAAATCATTTTTTAATGAATGGCTGCAGTTCATTGGAATTGCGCTCTTTGACAGCGTGACTCCCACTGTTTCACATTCATTTAAATAGGTCCATACACATGCACAGCAGGATTATGATAAAGCGATTTACTGATAGCACTTGACAATATGTGTGCCTTATTAAACATCACATTATCATGTCAGCTAATGTCTTCCAGCACAAATATGAAAACTTCTAGTTGACCAGAGATGCAGACCTTCAATAAAACCTAAAATTAATGTGTTTTTTTAAATGCATAAAAGGTTTAACAGAGTCTCCAGGCTCTGTGATTCTGTACTGAAGGCTGGATTCAGACCAAATCCAGTGTTGTGGCAAAAAGGTTTTCCCATTCATTTGAATGGGGATAATGCATTTTGGTTGCGGCGGTGTGGGTGCAGCGACCAGTAGCTGACAAGTTGAGCCAGATTCAACTTTTGGAGAAATGCAACCAAACGCTGCCCAGCATCCACCAATCAGATGCGCAGACTAGTGAAGTCCTTTTACAGTCTTCCTGAAATAGCTCCAGATCACAGCGCTAAGCAATTAAAAGTCAGGGGCTCACCAGAGTTATTACAATTCATCCTAAAGGAGATGTGATAAATGTCTGTACCAAATTTCATGGCAATCCCTAACCCTAACCCACAAAAGAAGTCAGAGGATTTTAAAATTCTAGGATGAGATATCTGACAGAGTAAGTGAACGTTTGGACTGGAAAATTTAGGGCATTAACAAAGTAATTAGGAATAATCTTCTGAACAATGAATGTCAATGAAATTCATGGTACTCCATCCAGTAGTTATTGAGATACTTTGTGGTGGCCTGACAGTTCATTTCCTTCCTTCCAGCCATGCCGCTAACATGCCTAAAAAGCACTTTTTACCACTGAATAAGTGTGGTGGGTCACTGCCTAAGAGAGCTTTGAAAACACCAAAAATAATTTTAGCTTTTGTCTGTCCAGCTTTTTTCAGATGGTTTAAATACCGCTTTAAATTCATTTCAGTCCAAGAACAAAATTCTGGGGGAAACAACCAATACTGAACATGGAGTATTCTTTTAAAACTATTGAACATCAGCCAAAAATAACAGGTGTCTGCATTTCCAGCTAAAACAGCTACTAGCTTTCAGTCATACTGATCAAAGCCTCATATCCACACAGACGACTTAATGTATTTTTTACTGACTTCAACTTCTTTTTTCCAGTGCCATCACACAGTCACAAAAGTATGTGGAAACCAAAACAATGTATAGGGACACTCAAACAATAAAACCATATGCAGTCAGTGATTTGTTCATTTCTACCCCAACCATATCTCCTAAAATATTTTCTTGCCACAGACGTGGTTTGGTCTGGGTGTGAGGAATTTTATAGGAATACAGGCAGCAGTGTCCTCTTGCTCTTCTGCGACACATTGCTACTTGTCACTTTAATCACACAGGTGAATATATAGGCTAAAATATAGCACAGAGTGGAGTATTTATAGGATATAATTTAGAGAAAATTAAAGTTTCAAGATGAAACTGACAGTAGGGCAGGACTGAGAGCAACAAAGAGTATTCATAAATCTGTCCGCTACTTCAGATCCACAGACAGCACCATGAACAATATACAGCATCAGGTCACTGATATTTCAGAGTTATGGTTGGGTCTGTAGAAATAACTTGCACAAACTTCACTCAGATGATGGATAAGACGTGGATCAGCGTATTCCACTTAACAACCCGTCTGCTCCTGCACTCTCTCTGCTAATCAGGGATGGAGAACGAGGCCGCAGGTTAACAAGAAACATAATTTTGCTAACAAGGGGGATTAAACCCACTCCTCAAATTGCCTAATGACCATATGTGACTTCTGAATATCTCGTTTTCTATTTTGGAGCTCTGTTTGTGCACAGCTGTGTTGTCATGTTGAAACAGGAAACCATAAACCACCTGACATTGACCAGGTGATCAGTGAGCATCTCCACTGAAGTGGTTTAGGCTGTTTAAGTGTCTTGTTCAAGGGCACATTGACTACATAGCATATCGAGGGAGCTGTCAACGTTCTTCACTTGTCCACACACACACACACACACACACACACACACACACACACACACATAAGACTCACTGAGTTCAGAGATGCTGCCCACTCTTGTAGCAAGTAAACACTGTTCAACGGAGCGCAGATCAGACTGACTGTAGGCGTTTCCCTCTCCGCTCTTCCCTGCTCGCTGCTGCTGCTGCTGCTGCTGCTGCTGCTGTTCCCTGTAGAGAGTCAGACCCTCAGGTAGACTGAGCACACCTGAGAGAGAAAGAGGGAGAGGGGCATTAATTCATGACAGCACACAAGACTTAAGTTTCAAATCGAAAAGGGAATAAAAAACTGAGTATCTCCTCTTAAATCTCAGTAATATCTAATTATTTCCCTTTATACATTTGTCATACTAATGTGTAATTATTTAATGAGTGAGTACCTGACATGATAAAAAAAATGGAGGCCATACAAGGTGGTAATTATGCCTCCTAGTTGCATCTGTCAGAAACTTCTCCCAGAGGTAATAATATGTAATATTTCAGATGTGTTTTCATTATTCGCACCACTGTGTGTTAGTTTGTCTTCCTCGCTTGCTCTGAGGGTGACGAGGCAGACTGCTTTCCACTTGGCTTCGCTGACAGTTTCTTCTTCCTCTGCAGCCTCGTGCTGCACCCTTCTTACTGTTTGCAGGGTGTCAACTGGCTGAAAGCAGTGACTCTTTACTTAGCCCTTTAATCACTGTGAAAATAGTAGCTTTGGTTTTAATGGCCTCTTTCTCATAATATGCTGCTAATTTAATGCACATGCTGCCTGTGGCGAAGGAGACAGTCGTCATTCATCTTGTTGGAGCAGACAGTTGCCGTTAGGGCGATATTAATACGATACAAGGGACTGTATGAAAATTATTTTGCGGGCTATGTATTCTTTTTAGAGTTGCTGTGTCCTTTTGTTATGTTTGACGTAACTGAAATGTACTCATTTCATACTCAATCGATTTAGCATTGTACTATCACCTTCGTTATTCCAAACATTATTTTTCCTTTTAGGGATCTGCTTCCTACATTACCCACAATACATCTTGACAGTCAAACAGTTCTGTGGGACGTTCAGGTGTTTTATGTTAGTAGTGGCTAATGTATCCTTGAGCCTTTAGCCTCGATCAAAGATGAGGAGTGGACTACAGGTCTGGTAAGCATATCCTTTCTAATGGTGGCACGTCTCTGTCATGACGCAGCTGGAATGCTGTTTTGGTCCGGTCCCCACGTGGGGTCAAACCCCACCAGACGTTTTTCACAAGGTCACTTGTCAAGATTTGGTTATTTTCTCTTGGTTTACGTAGGTAAATTGTTTCTGTTTTGACTGTTTTTACAATCTGAGGTTTGCACAGGGTGTTTTTTTTTTTTTTTAATCGACTGGATTCTTTATGTCTTCCAGCCAGCTCGAAGCGCCGGGTGCTGATGACACGTATCCACATTGTGGAAGGTTTCTTCTGAAACTGACTACTTCCGGAGGGGTTACAAACATCGACAAGAACGGGTGCTCTGGGGGCTGCGGTGGGCACAGAACAGATCATGTAACTCCACTCCTCCAGACTTACGGTCTTGAGCCCAAATCGACACTCACTCAAGTGACATTACTAGAACCAATTTTTCAGATTTCATGCAGCTCCCTCGGAAGTGAATAAAGCTTTGAACAATTTTTTAACATATGTAGTAGGGCCTTGTTACTGTATCTAGAAAAGCTACCCTCCTTACTCAACTAAGTAGAATTAACAGTGTAATATCTCCTTTGAAAATACAGCAACTCTACCCCAGTACTTCTAGTGTGCTGACTTTAAAAGACATGCTCCTGATTATACTATACTTTTGTGTGTGCTATTCACCAGGCATTATACGAGTAATAAAAACAGTATGGCAAAAACATCTGGAAACAGATTTCTTGGTAATAAGTCACTTCTGTTCTTTAGTTTTTAAACCCACAGAGCACCATCTCATCTACACCTTTGTTCAGGCCAGGAGAGCTTCTGACAACCTACACGACTCTGGACCTAAGAGCATGAGACGTCACCATCTGTTGCACCGGTGTAAGGGGTCCTAAACAGCTGCAGTTTTCAGCCAAAGCTTGAGACAATTCAACAGGATCAATTATGAAGAAAGGAACGTTTCTCTGTGTTTCTGCAAGAACTTGCTGGAGGGATTACTCTGAAACACCTCCTTTATTGCTTTTATTTCTTCTCACAATGTGCCCTCTTGGGCGAGCAGTTGCGCAAACGGCTGGAAATTCATCTTAAACCATTTAAAGCAGTGGGACGGCTACCCTGGCACCTTCCACACTCCCACTTTCTTCTCAAACAATTATATACCAACTGAAATAGCCCACTCAGAGTGTGACCACAGGATTAAATGACCCACCTCTTTTGATGTGCACAGAATAAAGGCCCCCAGGTGTGACTCGGCTGAATATTGCACTGCAGGCGCCATCATTTTCACAACAGGCTCAAGGATAAAAAAAAAAGTCTCTTTCACTTCAAACCTGCTCCTTTCATCACCCTCTCATTTTATTTATATATTTATTTACGGTGACTTGATTTGATTTTCTGACTACATGAAGGACCCAATGCTCCTCTGAAAAACATACATAAAAACACCTCGCTGTTACACTTGAGCTTTAAATGTCCAGGTCCTTAACCTTGGTTCAGGGGGATAACAGGAACAGCTGACAGTGAAGTGCTGAATGTTCTTAGGACAGACTGAGGGAAGGTGACTCACTGACACGCTCTGTGTCCTAATGTAAGGCACTGTCTACCCTCAGGGAGGAACTGATGGAGCTCTTACATGCCACCGACTGTACTGTAGCTGCTCCCTCTGCTCTCTCTCTCTCATCCTCGTCTTGTCCCCATCTTCCTCCTGATTGTGACCACACCAGAAATCTTCTCAGGTCTCAACTGCCCAAGATGTTTACTGGCCATAATCATAACGATATAACAGTTGGTCATTGTTTTAGGATGTATAGTGGCAAGACTTTGGGCACCTGCCATTCTCTAAGTGAACCCGGTCTTGTTTGCCATATGGCAGCTATTCAGTGTCACTGAGGAGTGGAGAGGAGAAAGGAGGAGAGGGGGCTGAATGATGCTCCAGGCATGACACTGCCAGTGGAGGAGAAGTAATGAGTATAGGAGTTCCCATTAAGATGTCACTCAATGCATCTTAGTCATATTGTGTGATAGGCAGCACAGAGGAGATCCAGTGCAGACATCCACATTCACTGGCAGAAAAAAAAAAAAGCCACAAACAAAAGTCTAGCCAAAATATATCTATAAATGCAACGTCCTCTGGAGAGCTCTCCATCTCTTCCTGTCACTTCTTGTTAAACCATTTAAAGGAACAGTTTTGGGAAACATGCTTGGACCATTTTTGTGTATGAACAGTCAATATAAAAAAGATACAGCAAACAGCCAGTTAGTTTAGCTTAGCATGAAGACTGGACACGGAGTGGAAACAGCTAACCCAGCTCTGTCCAAAGGTAACAAATGTTTTACCAGGATCAACTCAATACTTGTTTGTTTAATCTGCATACAAAAAATAGCAGAGGTACACCCAGACAAAAATGTTCATCTAATGTCATTCCTACAATTACACCATTTATGCAATCTGCTAAAAAAAAACAAAAAACAGACCAACTGCATGGACAGATGCACCAACTGTTTGTGTTCGCGTCACATTATGAGTTTTGCAGAAAATGCTAAAAAGAGGACTACTCATTTTTTTACTGTCTTTCTGTCAGAGGATAACCTACTGTATTTTGGATCCGCTCTAACTTGTCTCAGGGTTGACTAGAGCAGTGGGGCAGGAACGCTGACCTCGATGTGGCTGCTACCCTGCACTTAAATCTATTTTGGAGGGACACACAGTGAAGTGCACTTCCCTAAACACATTGCAGTTCTGCAGGAACACTGGCTTTAGGTTTCACAGAAAGATAAAACAGCAGAGTCAAGCTTTTATCTAGCAGATTATGAATGCACAGTGCAAACAGGTACACTAAAGCTGGATGAATGAGATGTAACGGCTGACAGAGCAAAAAAAAGGTGAGGAAATAAGATAAATACAGGTAGCATGATGTGATACCAGTAAAAGCATGAGATAAAGACGTTTTGGGTGCACGATTATGACTCTAAAGGGTTAATCATGTTGTAACTGTACATGGATCACACCAGTGCTGCCCCACTCTGTGCTCCGGCTCTGTTCTGCCAGGCCAGATGGCTACCATATGTATACTGAGCGAGTGATCATAGAGGGAGACATAGCGAGATGGAAAGCGGGAAACAGAGTAGTGACATGTGTTAAGATGTGTTAGAATGCCTTTCCTTCTCTAGAGTTTTAGAAATCGAGGCGTGAATACGAAAACAGTGCTGTTATGCCTGTAAACCTCCAGAGGTACAGTCTCGGTTTGGGCTCTCAGGTGACCACAGTATGGTCTGAGGTAGCCACAAGTCTTTAATGGGTTAGTCCTGTGCATGCCAGTCACAGGGGTATAAAGGAGGACTGTGTAACCACGAGTCCTGTGAGAAAATACATGTACACATGCAAATGTCTGTCTAAATTAGGAAACTGGCAGAAGGAGAAGGCGTGTGAATACTCGATGTACCACAAACACATGAACACATACAAATCCTAATATACAGTCAGTCAGTAGCTGCAAACAAATTAATAACAAGCCATGTTGCAAAGAGTGTGCACACAAAAGCAGACACACACAGATAATTATTAGTAATTAAAAAGTCTTAATCCCAGGCACTTCGTGTCTAGTTGAAGTGGAATTTGCTCTGCAGAGGGAACAATGTGTTCAGCTAAATTCAAACTGAATATTTCCTTTTGCTGGGCAACCACATTCATGATACAGTCTGTTGAAAATCCTCTTGTTGTCCCTGATACAAAGGGGCTGAAAAAGCTCCAGAGTTTGCATCATCTGTCGCTCTGAAAGAAACACAAACCTCTCGATGTGTTCTTACTCACAAGTATGAGTAAAGCATCAAAGGAGATACATTCAGTACATTTAGGTTTATTTTCGTGTTCAGATCATCAGTAAGAGGGGCCCAGGGTAAGCACATGAAACCTCTTCTTCTCTTATGAGAAATGATGAGTTATAATGAATGCAAAATGTGATACTGCATTGATCCTTTGATGACGCCCCCCCCTTCAAGCAGAGGTCAGAGGTTGGGCTCAGATGCAGTGGATCTTGGAGGTGATGGGGAGTCACTGTTTGGGAGTCACATCTTGTTCAAGGACACCACTAAGGTTCTGCTCACAGGACGCTTAATTGTTTAAGATTATGGATTGCTGTTGCTGTTTAAATTATGAGTAAATTGTGCATAGTCTTATATTAAATTTTCTTGACTGAAGTCACACCTCATCATTGACACTATTTTAAACGGTTGATCATCAGACACCGAAAAATCAAAAAACAATGTATTCAATCCTGCCTTTGATATTTAGTCCAGCTTCACTTTAATTGGAGACCTGTTCCCTTCCAGTTAAGTTTCGTAAAGGGGCATCTACTTCTTTTGTGAAGTACACTCTCAAAGCTGCACTAATCAATATTTTTCATGAACAACATGTGATTTGAAAGTGGCTCCTTGTGGTGAGGAACCCACAGAGAATAATCACCCAGCTCCCATTTAGCTCATTATTTTTTATTTACACCTCACAACTTTAATGTTTTTGGTTCATTCTTTCCGCACGCACTATGTTTTCAGCAGCGGGAAGCAGTTTTCAGGAAAAAAAAAAAAGCTCTGATAAACACATTGGATGTTACCAACCCAAATTGTAAAACTGCCTCCATCTACACGTTCGAATAACCACCACCAAGCGTTTTTAAATCCAGGCTGAAACCCCACTAATGTGATTTAAGTATATCAAGTGTCATTTTGTCAATTTCTGTATATTTTTTTGTTTATTGTGTAAAGCACTTTGGTCTACAGCATGATGCTAGTAAACGTATTGGTGCATGTAATAGCTAGAGAGACAGATATTTCTCTAAGGAGTCGGTGGAAACCAAAAAAGACTGTAAAGGAGAATATGGATGTAAATTTATCAGAAATGAGACTCCAAGTAACAAAATGCTATGTTGCTTTTCTGTTTGTGTAACTCCAAGTAACAAAATGCTATGTTGCTTTTCTGTTTGTGTAGTTTGTTTTCTGGTGTTGTGTTTGTATGGGCCCTAGGTGGCTAAAGAAATATTCAGTTATTGCATCATTAAATGCCCAACCTGTAATTTCTTCTTCTTATGTATTAATTTGGAGAGTGTTTAGTCCACACTGATCTAATGTTTTTATCTGCTGCAATATTTTACCTCTTCAGTGGTGCAGATGCTTCACTAGACTTTTTCTACCTCAGCACAACATGAAAACATTTTAGCAATATTTTAACTTAAACTAATTTCTGCTATTTGCACTCCAATCCCTGTGTTTGGATTTTGGTGGCGGGGCCACTCATTTGTGTAGGTTTAAATAGGTTGGCCCTTTAATTCTGCCTCATAAGTACAATATAATGCAGAAATTTTAAGTTAGCATCAGTTAATGGTAAATAATAAAGGACAGAGGTCAGCTGGGTAGATACTGTGGCCAATGAATCATTGCAAGCAGCTTGGAAATAGTAACAGAGGAACTAAGAGCTAAAAAAAGGAGACAGACGTGAATAACTCAAACAAAAAAACACAGATGCAAGTTTATACTACACACAGAGCATACACTCAAGCACACACAGAGGGAGGACTTGTGACGGGTGACCGACACACAACAAGGACACAACTAGAATTACGCAATCTTCTCCAATCAGTGGGAAACCAGCCTTCCTGCAGGCTCTGTGTTATTCCATCCAGAGGTAGCGGCTCTTTCACTATTATTTCTCTCTATTCATCTCATTTCTTCTGTCAAGGGTAATAAGACTGTGTGTAATATCCATGAGTCGTACGCTTCCCGCAGGATGCTTTCCAGACAATACTGGCAATCAGCAGCAGCAGGGAAAAATCTGAAGTCACTGAGCCGTAATCTCTGTGTTCACCCTGCACTACCTCTCCATGAGCTTTCTGGGATAGTCTTAAAAAGCACCGCTACGGTATTTTCTTCCTTACAATTATCTCATATAATCTGATATGGAGGAGGGAAAGAAAAAAGTATGTGTGTGTGTGTGTGTGTGTGGTCTGTCGCATTACAGTAAAATCAAGGTTTGTCTTGCTTTGAATTATGACTGAAAAATATGAAAAAGCCTCTATTTTAGCGATTCTGCTAAATGTAACAATGTTATGAAGTAATTGCTCATTTAGCACTGAGGGAACTGAAGTAATTAAAGGATATGACTAATGTCATAAAATGAGATTTGTTGCAAGGGGAAATTTTCCTTGGGCTTATTTTAAAGGGCTGACATCATACTGAGCTGCTTGTAAACACTGAGAGCTTTTAAGAGAAGATGCTCTCGGACATGAAACCTCAGCACCGTATACGGTAAATATGAAGCAAAGTGCAACGTAGATAGGACAGTAAATCCTTATGGTGGGAAAGATACAGTCACTGCCTGCGTGCAATGGGTTCAAATCCTTATGTGTGTGTGTGTGTGTGGGTGTGGGTGTGGGTGTGTGTGTGAAATGACAGTATTCCCAGGAAGTGTATCTATATTTCAGGACAAAAATGAAACAAACACCGACTCTCATGCACCATTTATCATGCATCAACATTTTTACAGTACATGGATTTCTGCACTGCACATTTCTGTAACCCTGAAACTACACCGTATAGACTCTGCATTGCATTTTCTCATGATAAAACCTACCACAGCAGCTACTTTTGCCACTCTTCCTCTTCACTTTGGAAGGGTTATTTGGGAAAATGTCACTTTTAAAAGCCAGACTTTCACAGTAAAAGAGGAAGCATGCAGTGAACAAGACATTTGCAACAAGGGGAAGAGAGGGTGATTCATAATGTTCTGTGCAAAACATCACACAAAATACCGGATGTAAGAAGTGATGTATATTGTGTGTTAATCTTCATTTCTCTGGCTTTTCCTATAAAGATAGAAGTCGGAAAGTATTGAGAGGTGGATTAATACATTGTTGGTTTTGGTCTTTGCTGGGGTTTCGTTGATAATAAGAATAATGTAGAATAACACCAGCTTCATCCTTTAAAATGTGGTCATGCTTAAGTCCATCTATGTTTCATTCCAGTGGCTGCTGTGGTGCACTGTGAACCACTCACACAGACCACAATCCACATTAAAAATAGCACTTTTCTTTTTTCCAAACAGACCTCTTTCTCATTTACGTTCAGCTGTTTTGTAGGATTCTTCCTACAGCCATTTCTATTATAACTAAAATGGCACACGCACATATAAGCTGCTGCATGCGTAATACCCATTCAGTATCGACACCTGACTTCCAGCCACAACATTTATCTCAATTTCCTCCTGCTCCTCCTCCCAGGAGTGCCATGTCTGCAAACTGGTGGAAATAATCTGATAACAGCTACCATACCAGCAAAATAGGCCAGACCCCTGGCATCTTGTGCGTCACTGTAAAGACATCTCGAGCGCATGCCCGTTCCTCCTTTGCTTTCTAAACGCTGGCTTGCAGACGAGTCAGTTATCAGTCATCTACATGACAACAGCCAGTGATGAATTTGGAAGCTTTATTTACCACACTTCCTGAGAGGATAAAAACATGATGTCACATTGCTGAATTTGACTTTATCTAATTGGTGTATGTTTATGGTTTTGTCAGCCCTTTTACAGTTAGACAGTCCTAAAAAACAACACTCTTCCTCCCTTATACGGTTATGATTAACATCAAAGACGAATTTTCCTGAACGTTGATTCATTACTCTTCCCTGAGTTGTTTCAGGATGGGAGACCGGCAACTTATGAGGCATAGTGCTTCAAATTGCTCCGTAATTGTTTAACACACCTAGCATAATCTATCATTCCTGACTTTACAAAGTGGCTGCGTGTAGCACAGACACTAGCTGGAAGTGGGCCATGCCTGGCAGAGAGTGATGAGGCCTGGAGCTGTGTGCCTCTCCCTGTTGCTTCCCCCTACCCAAGCATCCCCCCACTGGGGGACGACCCTCACCACCGAGGGCATCCATTAGCAAATATCCCTGTCACTGATAATGTGAGAGCCCTCGTATCAGAACTGTGATCACTCAATTTTGAACAATACTCAAAACCTCATGGGAGGAGCCCTGCTTACCTCAACGGTATTGCTTACAATGGAAAATGTGAAAAGTCTGACAAAAAAACAATGTCCTCTTTGTTAAATCTCGATAATGAACGATTCCTCTTGCACTTTGGGGTGAACATCGGCCAAGCTGTAATTAAGTAATTTGCAATATCACTTTCCAAATCAGTCATGCAAGCTAACCTTTCGAAAATACATCTCCTCTAACGCTTCTAAGCTATAAACAGAAATTAGCTGGATAATACTCATAAAACACGCAATGTTTCAGACAAGGATGTGTTCCCAAAGTGGGATTGTTATTGCAGGTTAAAAATGTCACAGCCCATGCCAACAGTACATCCTTTAACAAAACACACAAACCGAGCCAAAGCAAATATTGAAGGTATCGTATTTTTGGGTGCCTGCCCTGCACCAACTGACTCCTGTCAGCTGCAGGCAGCAGGTAGGCTGGGTCTCCCCCTTGCTTCTCAGGACTCTCCCCCACATGTTTCCCCAGCCTCTCCCACAGGCACACTGGCTCTGCTGTGAGAAGCACAGAGGGGCGGAGGAGGATGGCTGGCAAGGAACAGCCACTTTAAATCCAAATACACAGACATGGAGCTGGAATGTGTGTGCACGCTCACACACGCATCCCTCCACGTGCTTCAGACGTACACATCTGTGGTATGTGCACATGCAAACACACCCACACACATGCTCAGTATCCTTCTTTTTTCCTCTGTTCCTGCTTCACTCTGCAGAGTTGTGAGATTCACACACACAACATGCCAGGAATATAAACGCAAAAAAGGGAGTCATTGTTGTAAGAGCCAAGTTCAGTGTTCAACTCTTTCCTCAGTTCCTGAGGTGTGGTTCACTTAAAAGTTTAAAACAGCAAAACACGGATACTGAAGCCTTTCAAAGACACAAATAATGTGCTACTCAAACTGTGTAGTTCATAGATTCCCTACCTCACAATCCCATGAGAAATGCTTTTAAACGACTTAATCCCAAAGCACAATAAATCAAGACACTAGTACTTTTCTTCATCGTGTTTATACTCTTCTTCCCTCAGTGATTATTCATCCTTTGCTGCTACACCCCTCTAACCAGTGTGGCCACATTCCCCCACATGTACCATCACAGTGTTGAATCCCATATTCCTCCCAAGCTCATGAAGGGGATGTACAGTCCATCATCATCTGGTCACTCATGCTCAACTCATTAGTGGTAATTAATGGTGGCCCAAGTCCCAGGCTGCTTCAGGCACTACGGAGTCCAAACCTAACTCGGGATGGCCCAGCCCGGCCCAGTGGAGGCAGGGACAAGTTGTTTTTTTGCTTTGGTCGGTTGTAGCACTTCATCTCCGCAGCTTGATGCATTAGGCTTTATAGCAAGAGCTGGAAATTAGCCAACCAGAGAAAGCTTTAGATTAAAAAAGAAAAAAGAAAGACCTTTTAAAAAGTCAAATGAAGTCAAATCGTCTGAGTTTCTTCACAGAGAATGATAGTCTGTGTTTGAAGTAAAGCGGCCTTTGAGAGTGCCACATGTCTGATGCTTTGCTTTGAAAATCACGACTGCTCGCGTGAGTGTGAAGTGTGTCCACATGCATTAACACCTCAATACTATCAACAGAAACAGTATCATTTATCCCTCTCAAGGTACTTTTTGAGAAGCTATGAATGAAGGCTATGCATGAAGTAAATCAGCCCATTATCCCAAATGGTTTTAGTGTTAACTTGTTTTCCAAATGTTCTGCCTGCCTCATTTCTTCACTTGAGGCCAACGTCTATGGTCCCAAAGGCAGTGAGGCATAAGTCAAGTACAGAGAGTTTCAGGAAAGATTAACACAAAGACGCCAATGACCGGCATTACTGAATGCATGATTGGTTGACTGCCATTGCAGAAAAAACTCTTTTTAGGCAGTTATTATTAATCGTAGTGAACGGGCAAATGACATAAGAATTCATGAATTTATAAGCCTTGTACCAAGCTTATGAGTCCTGTGTCTTGTTCAGTAAAATGAGAGCAGTAACACCCAGAGGCCTGTCACAGTTTAATATCATGTTGTCAACAGTCTTCTGTAAAAAAAAAGCCCAAATCTTCACACTGATTGTATTTTTTGTGCACAGACTTCCACCAATTCTTCATTCACATCTTGTTGCTTTGCTCTCAAGTCCCATAATTGATTTTCTCTGTTTCCGTCACTTAGTGGCCATAAGCCATTAATAGCAGTCTCTTCTGTTTTCACAATGGACACTCTCATGTGCATTATATAATGCTGACTTGCCTGCCAGGGGTATTACAGCCAAGGTCTTGATGGAGGGTTTTGAGTATGAATAGAGGGCCTACGCCTCCAAGTGAAATCTGCCTTCTAGAGTTTTCCAAAACACTCAGCTGCCTGTTCCAGTCAGAGGCGAGATCAAAGTTAAAAGTCAGCTCAGCCATTAAACTTCACTATTTTCTTTTAATTTCCTCCAACAATGCCCCCTCTTGGATTGAACCCATGAGTGACCCTTGTGTGTGTGTTTGGTCTTAGTGCATGTTTGTGCACAATGACAGTATAGCGTGCCATAGACATAAAGGGCCTCAGAGCATGCAAGCTGACTCCGTAAGCATGGACGTATTCCTGCCTAACTAGAGATTATCCTGCGTGTCTGCACACAAGGTCGCTAATCGTCCTTTGACTCCTTTCACGTAAGATGATTTGAAAGTGTGGTAGTAGTCTATATGAATCATTTCATGCCACGTCACATTAGCTACCTTTATGTTATCCATGCAGGGTTGTGTGGTTCTACCGTTCCCCGAGACATGTCAAAGTGAAGGATAAATGACAGTGACACATCCTTTAAATATGTCAGAGACCATCAACCAGATGTTTCCACCATATAGATGGGCGGCGTCAAATCATATCAGCTATTTAAAAAGACAGAGGACTTTTATTCAGAGTCAAAGTCACTGCAACTTCCACAAAGTGAACAACAGTGGTTAACTGAAACCAAAGCCTAGAAATTACCTTATGACAGTTTGATCTGAAGGCCACAGTGAAACTGAGATAAAAGTATCTAGAGTAGAGTCTTTAAAAAAAAGACTGGACTGAACTATAAAGGTTTCATGCTTTCAAGACTTGAAGGTGAATAACCACCTTAAACCAAGAGGGTAACAAATTCTGTTAAGACTATAGAGTTGTGTGATTTTCAGTGCTCTTGGTCTAAAAGCTTCATTGTCTTCACTTCTCTCTCTTTTTTTTCATTATCTCAGGTTCATCCTGAACCTCAGCGGGGACCCATCCGAAGACAGAGAGAAAAATGTGTCCTCAACAGCAGCGTGTCTAAATCCAGTGATAGAGCTGCCTCGGAAACAGAATGAATGAGAGCTGCACACTGACATCTTGACAATCAAATATCACACTGCAGTTTCAGTCCCATTATGGGAACTGCTGTGTGGCAGCCGGTTTGGTTCACATGTCACGGTAGCAATAAACAGATAAAAAATTTTAGGAAGAATCTTACAGATACATGTTTAGTAAAGAATTTATACCACTCAACATAGCTCTGAAACTACACGCAACTGGTTAGCTTAGCACAAAGATTTAGACACATGTGCCTAAATTAGGACTTTTATGAAGTACACTGTGTACATATGTACTTTGTGCTGTAGTGCGTTAATTTTGACAGTGTAGTGTTGCGCAGTCATTGCGCACTGACCGGTGAATTGCAACTAGTGTCAAAATTTGACTGCAAAAATATTAATAATAATAATTTATTTTTAAAATGCCTCAGCTCCAGCATCTTCCTCAGCTACCATTTTCACAATGCACAGGTAGTCCCTCCCCTTCCACTACATGGCCAAAATGGGGACCACTGAGTGTGAGAAGTGTACCATCTGGATACTCACAGTACACTGCATTTTGTCATAATTGACAATATAAAAAACACTTATGAACTAAAAATGGCAAGTGTAAGTATGGTAGTATATGCAGCTTACATATTATAGTTCTTGCTATGGTGCTGCAAAACATAGGAAGTGGGACAACCAGTCAATCGACACTGAGCAAAACTGAACCAACCGTTCACTTAAACTCCAAGTGTGACGTCTGCTACCAGGCAAAACGACAAATCGATGCAGTCAAGTTACATTTTTTTTAACATTGTGTGTTGTCCTTTCATAAGTGGAAAGGGAGTGGGATGCTGAATCAGTGCATTACCATGAATATTTTATCTTGCTGTATCTTGAGGTAAAATTATACATAATGACTGGTTATGCATTTGAAGAGACGTCTTCACTACAGAACACAGAGAAACTGAAGGTTCAAATTGTTTTTAGTATCAACTTGAAGGAACCTATTTTGTGAGAAGAATTGGGCCATCACCAACAGATAGATTTTGTTGAAATATTCTTAACTATATGGAGAAAAATGTCATATTGATTATGAAATGTATGTTTTTGCGCTTATGTTGAAGTTAATCACTTTATAGTATATTAGCTACCTAAACTATCTGATATGCACTACCCTCTCTCACTAACTCCAAACTCAGTGAAAACATATGAAGTGAGGACTCTGCCTGTTCTTGCAGTTATATTTAGATATGATTCTGTCTGTCCCAGCACACTTGGCAACAACTTGGGTAAAAAATAATTTGTTTGCTCAAAACGTGAAATATATTAGTTCTTTCATGGAGATGGAGAGAGGCAGTGAATTCTGGGGCAATTTTGGGGAATGTGTTTGTGGAGAGGGCTGCCAGTCTGCCAAGAGCAAATCGTACCTTAAAGTCAGACTCAGTGTTGTGGTCAGACAGCACAGCAGGTTGTATATTCTGAGTTCAAAGTGTGATGGGAGGATGTAGCTGGTGAGGCATATGAAAGGAAAATGCTTAGGTATACTGAGTTGGCAGAGCTTGAAAGCTCAAGTAGCAGATGAATGGCAACAGTTTGTTGCAAAGTCAACCTTAACAGATAACTTAAAAAACTCCTGAGTGGAGGTCAAAGCAGATGATGTGCATGAGGTAGTTGTTGCTGGAGGGAAAATGCCACGAGAGAAACTTCCATTAAGAGATATTTAAGTGCATGTTTGACAGGAGCAAGCTTAGTTGACATGATTTTTGACAAGTAAAATATGCAGTAGTATGTTTTCTAATGACATATCAGATCATTAGCATTGGATTGTTTGGCGCTTGCAAAATGGAGCACAGTGGATGAATACCACAATTAGTCTGCAGGTAATTTGATCAGGGAATAGTTTAATGTTTTACATTCATTCACTTTCTTTGTGAGAGTGAGAGACAGATTCCCTTTACTGCACCAAACCGAGGCTTAAACAGCCCTTGGGTTGGCAGAGATCAAGCAGAAAATAATCAGTTGAAATTAAGACAGAACGACGCACACAGATTTGAGGTTCGAGTCTAATGAAATGACTAAGAACATTTTTTTAGCCAAAAATTGACGATTGTGAGTGTGTACATTAAAGAGTTTTTCGACACTGTAGTTTTTTCTTTTACAAACAAAGACTGCACATTTTGTACCCCATCTCCTACATTCCTCTTTGGAAGTGCTCTCCCAGTCAATATCAAAGAAATAAATTATTTCAGTCCTTCAGTGTACACAATATATAGGCGAGTGAATTAAGACAGACTGACAGACAGAAAATCTGAGCATAAAAAGGAAAATCAATGAAGAAAACTAAACTAACCACTACTAATATTTGTTTTTGTAGCCTGAAATAGACATTATCTGGTCATGTAAAGTAGGAAAAATGAGCAGATGAGATTTCTTTCTCATGCACTCACATACTGAAATGTTTACATTTGGCAGCTGGTAAATTATGCTTCCTGTCGGATGGTCGGATTTATGATTAGAACCTCCTGGAGATCAGTCCTTTATTCTTTGACATCTGAGTCCTGCATTTCATGAACACTAACAATGATTTATGGTACAATTTAAAGGATTTCATGTGTTTTGAGTTGGACTTTTTTTTTGTTGTTTTTTTTGTATATGCAGCATTATCATGTACCCGTTATATATATCATGTAGAGCCTGTCTGGATTTCTTTTTATGCAGTGATTAAAACCTCAGCTCACTGAAAACAAGAAGCTCCTGTGTGCTGAAATAAAGACCTATTGTTTGTGGAAATGAAGTCATTCATTGATCCTTTCTTTCTGTCCTCTTCCCTTCACTCACTGCTGTTACAGAACTGATTATGCTGTCATACAGCATTGATAGACAGAATGGCACCATTAGAAAACAAAAGAAAACTGAATGATTTACAGCATAAAGTGATGTCTCAGTCAAGAAGGAGCAGCAGGATTAAAGGTGAGTGATTGGACAGATACTGCTATTGTTACTGCCAATGTATATTTTATGCTTTAATAATGTGTAGAAGAAGCACTTTTTTACAAAATAAAAGTTTACTTGCACTACTTATACTTTCTAAACTTGATGAACCATTTTCTTGCGAGAATTGCAAAAAAAAGTTCAAGTTTGTTTAAATTATAAATACGAGTCATATTTATATAATACATGCTCTTGAATTTTTTATTCTAGAGCTAAAACCTAGTTTCTGTGCACATTAAAGGGCTACATTTCCAGTACTCTTTTATTCATCATGCCATGTATGTGGGTGTGTGCACACTGACAGTCAGTTATGTACAGTAAAGATGAAAAACAAGTAGGAACATAAGGAAACTACAAAATGATCATAACACAGTCTCTATCCCATAATTTTAATGACTCATATAGGACACAGGCTTTTTGGCATCCCACAAATGGTCTAATTAATGCTTTCCATTTAACTAATCAACGAGAGAGTTCCTGAAACTCAGAGACACTCTGTTTTTAATTAAGTTTCGATTTTGGTTAAATGAGGATGAAAACTATTGATACACACCTATACACACACGCAGGAAAACATTGCGAATCTTTGCGAGGCAAACAAATTACAAAAAAATGCTGCAAAACATTACGCTGTTAATCATCCAGCTGTGCGACTGAAATGGCAAAACAGCATCAAACTCAGCGGTGATGTCTAAAGATGCTCGACTAATATCTCCCTGACTGCTGTCCAGCTCAAATGATCAATAAAGTTCATTTAGATGAAATGAGAGTGTGCCGCTGCTTTTCATTTGTACTCTAAATTAACGAGCGAACAATGCGCCAGTGTCTGATCTTTAAAGCACCAGTTTAATGACCTATATTGTGAGTATTGTGGAGTAATTAAAATCGAATGGTTTACTGAATGCATCAAGAATGAAGAGGAGCTTTAGTGGGCATTAGCTTGTGAATGGACAGGAAGTCAGTGGACGTGAGTCAAAAAAGCAGCTTGCACCACACCAGTGTCCCTGCAGGGAATTTCTATTTGCCAATGAATGACTGGCAAGCCATTCATGTCCTCCCTGAAGGCATGGTGTTTGGCCATCCATTTATTTACTGGAGGTCAAAACAGAAGAATATCACTCATAGAGTCACTGTAACAGCGGTAGAATGAGGAGATGAGGGGATTTCTTTTTGCTTTATCTGTCACACGCAAGAAAACACCTTGGGCCCATGAGCAGAAAATAACACTTGTTACTGTTTTTTGTTTGCCACTGAAGCACGGTTCAGGTCCTCATCAGACATGGCAACCTCCTGAACGACAGGTAATATGACTCTGCAGAAGACGCCTCTGCACCAGACGGCAGCCACGCTCCACGAAGGGGTTTCATGTGTGTGAGCACACATACACAAACAAAAAAGAGATACGAGCGTGTGTTTTCTTCTCCTGTAGCCTTGGTGAAACTCTGTGGTTCCACGGGACATTAAAAGTGCTTTATAATATGATATTGTGCTAAATACTGCCTGCTTTTATGCTAAAACATTGACATACACTTTTCGTATAGGCTTACTCAAAGTCACGTCATATCCTTTGCGGTTGGCCAAGCATGGCATAAAGTCTTGGCAGGGTCAGGGGTTTTCCTCACTTACATAAAAAGTAAGGGACTGTAAGAAAATTACTAGAGGGTGAGAAGAGGTCAGAGTAGGAAGGTATATGTAAGAGAAAGTAGTAGTAAGTAGATTTTTATTTTATTTTTTACCATTTTCTCATCCCAGATTCATTCAAAGATAATTTGCATTTTTATATTTAAAGGTAAACTTCAGTATTTTCCGATTTTACCACTAATGGGGACAGAATTGAGCGAGAGTGCTGCAGCAGGCAGCCACAAAAATGGGCAACAATGAGTATGAACCTTTTGGGGCAATTGTACACAGTATGTCCAAAACAATGCTTATTTTTGCCACTGACATGCTCAGATTGTTATTATAAGTGTCTGGCAGCATTATGGAAAGGACCCTACGGACATGGACACTTTTGTGAAAGAGTAAAATCCATTTTGTTTAACCAGAAACGGACGTTTTGTCCTTCTGTTCAAAGCCACAAGACTCCATTGAGAGAAAACAGTCATTTTAGATTGCAGGACACAGGAGTCGATGGTCTACAGCTGCCTCAATTGGTTAGTTTGTTTGGTGTTTTAATACGTTAGTACGATCTCACACAATATGTAAAACTGATGTTCCTGTTAGTCACCTAGGCACAAAAATATGGTTTCTGATTAACACTGTTCTCTTTGAAACAGCTGCCTGAAATAAACACAGCTCACAACACAGCATCATAATAATTGATTTCAGGGACATCTGATCTCATACAGATCAGGCTACATCATAAGCTAATTTAATTCATACTTTCATTCAGGAGAATCCAGCGGTGAGAGTAAAATAAGTCCATGAGAAGACACAGTTCTGCTGCCTACATTCATTTTACACTTATAATATGTTTATTTAACAATTTTTTAATTGCTGTGTTTCCCATATAAATATATTATTTTGAAATATTGGAGAGCAGGGGCTGGCATTTTTATGTTGGCTAGGGTCTCTGAAGAACAGGCAATGTGCTGAATGTTGATGTGCTGCACAAATTCATTTTCATTAGAGTATAAGTTTGTTTTTTCCCCTCTTTTGGCAAAAGATGTTTGAAATGAGCCCATCAAACTCTGCTCACTGCAGATAGTGACTCATATTTACCTTCAGAGGAGCCAATAGAGACCTGGATGACCAAAAGACAGATGTACCGTGTGAAAAAAGAGACAGTGAGGAGTGATGAGAAGACTGGGGAGCGAAAATCAAAAGAGAAAATCAATGAAAAGAGGGAGACAGTGATGGACAGTCAATAGACTTGAGAGGATTTGGAGACGACGCGGACAGCAACTGACAGTCACTTCCCCCATCATCAAATATTATGGAGATACAACCTGCCAAGATGTGACTATCAGTCGGCTGCAAAAAGGCTTCTGCTGTCTCTTGCGGTGACCTTGTGACACGCGAGCCCAGATACAGAAGAGACAAAAATACAATCTGAAGGTTGGAGAGCAGTAGCTGATGCCCTTTGGTGGAAAATGTGATAGTGTGTCTGCCTCTGGGCTGTGTGAGCCGGACAAAACAGCCTGCAGGAGCATGTGAAACACAATAGTTCCCCGTCAGCTTCAGGTCAGCAACTTTTACAGCACAAAAATAGGCCTCTGTTGTCGACCCCTGTAATCAGTGTTTAAAAGCTCCGCCACATTACAGTTCATCTAGCTTTTGTCTCCCATTCAGCTTCACTTATGTTTAGTGAACAGTGGCTAGACACGGGCTAAAATAAGGACACAGGAACAAAGGAAGTCTTCAAAAATGCCTAGATGGTACTCTGACTTGCTGTTGTCCTACAGAAACAAACAACCACGGCTGAGCACACATCCTGAGGGTGTTGATACCAGAAAAGCCGCGATGACATCAATAGCTGGAGGCTGTCCTAGCCACTGGCCTGCAGCCACCCAGTTAAGGGCTCCAAGATGAAGAGCTCCACCCACCCTCATGCTGCCTCGAGGAACTGTATGGCTTCAACCAGAGGGCTGACAGACCGCTGGCTCACCCATCCAGAACATTGCACTGATTGACCAGAGACGTCCATAGACATAACAGTCGTACATGAAACTGTCAGAGGAGGGGGAGCGAGGGCAGCAGAGTAAATTGTTGGATTGACTTAACACGAGTGGGAAGCAATAAAGCTCCCCACCACATAAACTAATGACTACAGCATGCGGACTGCAGGGCGCAGTCCTCTTATCCTCCCTCCTTTTCGGCTCCCTCCCCCTCTCTTTCTGCAAAGACCTTGAGAAAAACGTCATCTCTAATTCAAAAACAGAGAACAAAGTTGTCACTTTATGTAAATAACAATGAGCACAAAGTAATTAGGTTTGCACTATTCTGAAATTGAGCCAACCTTTACAGAGACCACAATGTTAATGTCCCTGTTAGGAAACAACAAAGACAACAGAGTTATGATAATGTAGATTTAGCTGCTACTCTGGCTAATGAGTAGGGATGACCTTTCTCTGGACGTCCACTTTTCACCTGAGAAACTAATTGAGTGGTTTGTCTACCTGGTAGCGAGAATGATATCTGATACTGGTCATTACACCTGCAAAGCTGCATTTGTTGTGTGCAGAGAGGTAAAGACAAAAAGCAATAACAGTGTCAGGAGCAGGAGGAATGCAGCAGACGACCAGAGGGGAGGAAGAGTGAGTTCAAAGGGTTACGCATTGACTCTTTGTAGGTGTGTATGGTTTCTGACCCACAGGTGTCCGAGGCCGTTAAAAAAAAGCAGCCCTTGCCATGAATCAAACATAAAAGGGAGAAATGACCTGCAAGCTGTGGGAGTGGAAGAAGGAAGGATGATACAGCAAGTGTTGGTACAGGTGCGAGCATTCACCTTCTCTCTAAAGTACTTCATCGTCATTAATCAGGCATGATTTCCATAATTAGTCAAGAAGTCGCTCTTGCTACTTCTTTTCTGCAAGGTGTGACAATGTGTAACAGAGCGCCCAGTAATCAAAAATGTGAGGGAAAATACACAAAAAAACCCATGCATTTATTAAATAATATCACAATTATACCACCTGCCATTTGCTAGATACATGTCACATGTCTTTGTAAACATTGGCATAGAAATTAAATCCAGTCTCTCGCAGATGAAGGAAGCCATAGCTGCCCTGTGAGAATATACAGTATATTGAATGTACAGTTAATTCTATTTCAATATGGGCAAGTGCAATCCATCACCTTGCCATAAGTAAGATGAGAAGATCGATACCACTTTCAGATTTGGCCAACGTGTAGCTACAGCCAGCAACCAGTTAGGTTAGCTCAACACAAAGGTACTTCTGGGCAAGGTCAGTGTTGGAGGTAACATGTTCCAAAACGAACGTGTTTCAGTAATATATACAAAGTAATATAATGCATTACATAAAGGATTTTTGTTATATTACTTCATGTCAAGTAACATGTTACCACTTGGCTGAGATCATCACCAGTTTGGTCTGTGAGCAGTGACAGACTCTTTTTCATTGAGTTAAGGAGCACATAGAGGCCAGTGGGGAAAAAACAGCGTGTAGAACTGGATAATTTTCAATGGTTCCACTGGACTCTTGACTCCAGGGACAATGAAGACATGGGGACAGGCGGGGCTCAAGGGAGAGAGATGTTTGGGCAGCATAGAGGCAACGACAGCCTGCAGAGCCAGAACATTTTATATATAGACTCAGTGAAGGGTTTATTTTGACCAAACTAATGTGGAGTTGGGGATTGTTGAAGCAGTAAAAAGACTAACCAAGGTGGACAGGTGGAGGGTTATATTTTATTCTGCTCACTTTAAATTACATGTGTTTTACATGAATTAATCCACATTGTGTCACTCCTGCCAATGTGCTTTCATTATTTAAAAATATCTATGCTTTAATAGTTCTGTATCATCACACTATTGTTAATATAAGTGGGCAATTTAATGCAAAGTGGCAACTACTGCATGTGAATGCATGAATGTGCTCTGGAGAAGAGCCTTTTTTATGCACATCCACAGTGGATTTGTACTGAACCACAATAGACAATAGACCACAATAGAGCTCGCTTTGAATATCAAATAAAGTCCAATACAATAATATCAGTACATCTGCAATTATTTTGGAGAAAGTAACTTCATCAGTAATGCAGTACTCAGAGTAAAATTCTAAAGGAACTTCAACTTCAGATAAAAGCAACTTGTAACATATAATGTATTACAATTTAAAGTAACTTGCCCAACACTGGACATAACAAGGCTGCTACACCTGGAAAAGTCTGACACACAACAAAACCAGTGACTGAATGGCCTATGTGAAAAGCAGTATTTGGAGTATTTATAAATAGATTGTCTGTATCTAAACAGTATTTTCTGTTTTATTTTACCTCATAATATTGTTTACATTGTGTTTGTTTGCACAGTAATCTCACGGTCAAATATGCGGCTCGTTCGTTGCCATTTACATAGTGGTAGCGTGTAGGAGTCTCCAAAAACATTTGTTTGTATTGTCCCTGTATGTTTAATTATTAAATCAGTATATAATGCCCTATATTAATGGAGATGTTGCTTTACAAGCCTTAAGTACTTAGGTAGACAACAAATTTCTGTGCTATTTTAGATGACTAATAATTTTATGGATGCACAAAGTGCAGAATCTGCTGTTTGCTGACTAATTTATGCCATTATGTCTTAATGAAGACAAGAGGAATTATGTATCTGATTATGTAGGCATCTCTTATAAGAATGAATAAATGTGATTTGAACTCAAAAAGTGTGGCACTGTATATATTCTATATTGTAATAGTTTCGATAAATAACCAAGAGGAACATTTTGTCTTTACTGTAGCAAACAACATGATGTTTTTATAAACACTGAAAAATACAAGTTATAAAAGCAAAAATGATTTAGCTTTAGAGGTGCTGAACAGAGCCAGGCTAGCTGTTTCCAAATCGCCTCCTGGCTGTTGCTTTATATTGTAAGTATAGACACAAGAGTGTTAATCTCATCTAACTCTCTGAAACAAAAAGTGTCTAATGTCTAAATATTCCTGTCATTTAGGTCATTGTTTAAATATTGAAAAACAGACAAAGAGAGTATATATGAATACTGGAATAATGTTTGTTTGTTTGTTTTTTTGTTTTTTGTAACATTCGAGAAAATTCCCTCCTTATCTCATCCTTTCTCTGTTCCCTATGTTTTTTTTATCTGTTATGACACTTGCAACAAGTAAACAGAGTTGCCTCCACAGGGAGTTAACCCAAAAAACAACTGTGTAATATGAGACAGCTCAATAAAACAGCCCTGCAATAAATACTACCTTTGTGAGACATATATTTAGTGACTGACTGTGTCAGAGGGGTGTCGAGTCAGCTCTAAAGCAGTATTGTTTAGTTGTCATATTGGATTGTGTTGTTGTATCTGTGCAGCTCCATCACTGAGTCATTGGCCTGCTTGGACACTTGAATGATTCTTTATCAATATCCTACTGATCAAACAATGCTGTGTAGCCACACTGTTGCATGTTTGACTCTATTGATCATGGATTGATTCTTGTTTTTATGTGTTCAGCATTTTGGCCGGCCGCCAGCTGTGTCAGTGGTTTCAAAATATGACAGTTGACAATTGCAGGAGAGGCACAGAGAACCATTAGCCATCTGGATGGTGTGCAGCGGCCTCAGGAATCATAGATCTTCCAACACTGAAGAGGCATGTGTCTCTCATAAGTCCCCCCTCTATTTTTGTCCAACCTCTTCTGCAACAATGGATTGGATTCTTCTTTCATCTTAAACTGCTCCCTGATGCTTCAGCCAAATTACTCCCTCATGGGACACAAACAATGAGGGCAGTCGGTGTGAATGACAGTTACTGAGTCTGACGAAATAGCTAACAGCACATATTATATTTTACATGTGGAAAAAGTAATGCAGTTTTTCTTGTATTGTTATTTCAGTGCTTTTTTTGTGCTAGCTGAGCTCAGTCAAAAGCTGGATCAGACTAGGGATGTGGGCAAAGGCGACACAGCAGAGACTGTAATGAGTGCACAAAGGGTGAGAGATCAGAGACACAGTATGACATATTAATCTCCTTCCCCCCAGGGAACCTGACACCACCAGAGCACAGGTAAGAGAGGAAATTCAGTTTGCGGTTGTCAGCACAGGGCATGGTGGCCAATCTCTGATTACAAACCTCTCTCATTCTCATGTACAAAGTTTAATTCTTGTTGTAGCGCCACCAATCTGTTAGCATTTGGTCTGCAGAACCATCTTTAAAGGAATAGTTCTGGAGTCATGACGTGGGTTAGCTTATCTTCGAATAATGATTGGAAGCAGCTAGCCTCGATCTGCTCAAATGCATGCCTATCAACACATGTAAAGGCAGGTATATAAATGTGGAAAATGTGTAACGTTACATGCTGGAACTATTTCTTGAAAAACAACAGCTGGATGCAGTTTTCTCGAGTCTTGTCGCCACAGTATTGCCAAGATAGGTACCATTACGTCTGTGCACAATGGTTTTAGGGTACAGTCTCCTAAAACCACAAATTGCCCTTCATAAATTTTTGTTTGTTAACGAACAAAATGTGTTGTTGTGTGTGAGAGCTTGTTTTCTTGCTTGTTTTTATGTTATGGTAGGCTAACAACACTTGGGAAGTATGCTTATTTGTTTTCTTACTGAGGGTTGGATGAATAATCAATATCACTCATGCCTGTACGGAAATAAATATGAAGGTACAGGGAGCTTCTGTTTAGCTTAGCTTAGCAAAGCCTAAAGACTAGAAGTGGCAGGAAACAGCTAGCCTGGATATGTCCAAAAAAATCATCTTACCAGCAATTTTTAGCCAACTACAGGCCGATATCAAACCTTCCCTTTCTCTCTAAGATACTTGAGAAAGCTGTAGCTAATCAGCTGTGTGACTTTCTCCATAACAATAGTCTATTTGAGGATATTCAGTCAGGATTTAGAGTGCATCATAGCACAGAGACCACATTAGTCAAAGTTACAAATGACCTCCTAACGGCATCAGACAAAGGACTCATCTCTGTACTTGTCCTGTTAGATCTTAGTGCCGCATTTGACACCATTGACCATCAAATTCTTTTACAGAGACTGGAACATCAAATTGGCATCAAAGGAACCGCCCTAAGCTGGTTTAAGTCATATTTCTTAGATCAGTCTCAGTTTGTTCATGTCAGTCATGAATGTTCCATGCACAACAAAGTCAGTCACAGAGTCCCACAAGGTTCTGTACTAGGACCACATTTAGTTTATATATGCTTCCTTTAGGGAACATTATTAGGAATCACTCTATCCATTTTCATTGTTATGCTGACGACACCCAATTATATTTATCAAGCCTGATGAAACCAATTAATTAACTAAACTCCAAGCATGCCTTAAGGATATAAAAAGTTGAATGACCTACAATTTTTTTTATGTTAAATTCAGACAAAACTGAAGTTCTTGTAATTGGACCGAAACACCTTTAGAAACTCTCTTTCTAGAGACTTAGTGACTTTAGATGGGATCACCCTAGCCTCCAGCTCCACCGTAAAGAATCTTGGAGTTGTTTTTGATCAGGATTTGTCCTTTAACGTCCACATAAAACAAATTTCGAGGACTGCATTCTTCCACTTACGTAACAACACTAAAATCAGACGCATCGTCTCTTAATTTTCCTATAGTTTCGAAAAGTAGATTGGGAGCCAGAGCTTTCAGCTATCAAGCTCCTCTTCTGTGGAACAAACTACCATTCTGGGTTTGGGAGGCAGACACGGTTAACACCTTTAAGAGTAGACTTAGACTAGACTTAGAGTAGACTTTAAGAGTTTCTGTGCTCTGTCGTCCAGCAGGTTTTCGTGGATTGTGGCTGCTGCTGTAGTCCTGCACAACGTCCACTACACATATTACTACTGTCATTACTGCTATCATATCTCCATTACAGCTTATAGTTAGTTGATGATTTGCTGCCGCTGTGCATCCGTGTCTCTCTATTCTCTATCACAGGTTCTACTGCTACTGTAATCATTTTATCATTCATTGTAATTGTACAAATGTTTTTGTTGATTTGTCCTGTACACATGACATATATTGCACGTCTGTCCGTCCTGGGAGAGGGATCCCTCCTCTGTGGCTCTGCCTGAGGTTTCCTTCACCCTTTTTCCCTGTTAAAAGGTTTTTTTGTGGGCAAGTTTTTCCTCACTCGAACCGAGGGTCTAAGGACAGAGGGTGTCACTCCCTGTACACAGGTTGTAAAACCCTCCGAGGCAAATGTACTTTGTGACTTTGGGCTATACAAATTTGATTTGATTTGATTTGATTTGATTTGACATCTAAAGCTCACTAATTAACATGTTATATCTAATTTGTTTAAGCCCGCTGCTCCCAGTCTTTATGTTAAGCTATGCTAATCAACCAATTCTAAGAAACAAAGCAGATTTCCCAAAATGTGCAACCCTCACTTTGTTAACATAAGCATGTTTCCTGAAATGTCAAACTGATACTTTTAAGAAGAAAATCCTTCCCATATATTTTTTTTAATTGTTTACATGTCCTAATAATCCGCTAAAATAAAAAAATAAAACATCACAGGATGTTGATTATTCTTTCAGTTCTTGTCTGAAACTACATTTGCCTGCCATCAGCAAATTGAATGTTGTCATCATAAAGTATGCTCAGAGGCTTCTTGCTTGCGGATCAGGGAATGTTGTTCTCATAATAGACCTTTCTTCATGTGGCTCTCTGCCATCTTTCCTTCATTACACCATAAGCCTGAAAACCCCAAAACCAACGTGACCACAACCCAAGCATGTGGGTCCCCTCTGTTCAGTACGCTGTCTCATCCAAATAGGTCCGGCGAGGCATTGTGTAGTGTGATGTCATGGGGCAATTTTCATTACCAAAGCTCTCCGTGAACATGTGAAATCCATGCAAGCTCAGACAGAGATGAGCAATTAACGATCGTAAATGAACACTGTCCCCTGGAGCCAACGCTGATACTGTGAAGGAGAAGCTGAGTGCCTATGTTGCTGCGTTTGCAACGACAGAAATGACTAATTAAGAGGAGTACATTTCATAAACACTGATCAAATAATCTGATGTGACACACTCGTGTAAAAATGAGGGTGCTTTAAAGCTACTTTCCTCTTGATCTACATCTACAGTGATATCACAGCGGTGGTTTGGGCCCCAAGAGATGAGCTGTTATACGCTGTTAAAGAGCCATCATTATGGGCTGCAGAGCCATCCCCTACAAAATCAAAAGCACATTCAGTGAGTTTACAAAATCTACATTCAGCTCATAGCACAGCAAACATTTCTAGTGAATACAAAGAAAAACACTACAGCACACAGCCAGGGTTTAAAATGTGGCCTTTGTGTCTGTTTTCAAGGTATTAAATGCTGAATATTTTGCAGAGTGAGGATAATATTCACCACTGAACTCTAGCTGTCTCTGTTTGCAGTGTACAGTAAGTTTAAGACCTCACTCAAACAAGACACCTCATCATTTCTGTCAGAACAGCTCCAGCTCAGCACAAGCTCTGGTGTTACGTGAAGAAAACTCAAAGTCGAGCATGAGATCCAGGCACATTATGTAGTTTCCATTCACAGAGGAAAATGATTTTCAAAGTAAAGCATATCTTAATGGTTCCTTAATGATGCTTAAATTCCACTGAGGTTCTGCCAGTGGCACAGAGTGAATTCAAGAGAAAATAAAGAGCTTCATAGATCCAATACATATATCTTGAGTCATTTCTCCAACAGATGAGATTTGTGCTTATAATGTATGAATATTATATGATTTAAAACACAAACTGCACCGAGAACCACTTAATCTCTACAGGTCACTGTGTAAAAAGTATAAAAAAGAGTTTTGCTTCAAAGTGAAAGATTAGAAACAAGAATATACCTCCTCTCATGCGCACAGTGCATGACATTACATATAAATAAGATAGTGGAGCCTAAAAAAAACACGATGACAGCCTTCATTTACCTTAAACTATTACGATTATTCCTCTGAGACAAGGGGGGGTAAAAAGAGCTGCCTTATTCTCTGAGTAATGTAAACATATGCAAAAACTTTGAATAAATGCCAAGGCTGAGATATGCCAAGGTGGATTTCCTCATTAAAATGTTTAAACTATTTTTAATGACTTTAGGAATCCTTTTAAACTGGCAGCTACTCTACATGAGGACTTATCAGGGTTGCTAATCACATCCCACTACTTGATCTGCTTTTCAAATGTCAATATTTCTGCCAGGAAGAAAAAAAAATCTTAAAAATGTGACTTTGTCAGCTGGAGGTGACTGAATGATTTATCTGCCCTGGGTCCCTGAACAGATCAAAATCATCCTTGCTATGTTCTCATTTTTCTCCTGCTGAAAATCAGGCCTTGAGAGGCATGCCTCATGTGATAAGTCGGACATGATTTATTTGCTTGAATGTGCATCACAAAGAGGAGACATTTCAAATCTCCACACACAAATTTCACAGCTCATGGTTCCCCAACTTCGATTATACATGAAATGATCGTCTCTGTCAAGCATCAATCTCCACACATTCACTCTTAACCTTCACAATGTCTGCCCTAAATAAGAATCTGGGTACAAGCAATTCTGTTATCCCTCAAATCAGAAATCCAATATGCCTTTTGATGGAAATAGATTGGATGGGGCAGGTCAGCTCTCATCCTGCCAGAATGAATATGCAAATCTTATATCTGTTTGGAATCTTGAGTAGTAATCCTTGTCCATGGAGAAAATCAAATCCCGCCGCATCTTCAAACACTGCATCTCCTTGGCTTGTCCAACTATATACTATGACATTAGATCAGCAGTGAGAATGTGTTTCTTGAGGACAACATGCTCTGCTATCACCCATATCAGTCATTGTGAAGCAGGGATTAGCCAGTCTCAGTGCGGCAAACAACATGACAGATAGAAAGACATTTCACGTCCCAACAGAGGATGGATGACGTGCATGTAAAGTATTTTAATATCTCATGTCTGCATAAATAAATAAACACTGTCACTATTTTTCTCTGTCTTCTAAATGTTTAACTTTCCAGAGGTGACAAGAAAAATGCAGTCAGTCTCTTATCAGGCTGAATCCGACCTCCTCATTTCATCCATTAAAGCTGAAATCAGTCTGAAAATCAATGCTATATCTTCATATTGTCTGCTCTGCACTTTGGATGATGGGACGGCATAGAGCGCTAAAAGAAGAGCAGAGTGCACAGCCTGGATGAAATGTCGAATCTTTGTCTGTATGGATTTAGTCATTTCCTGAGGCTTCCTCTGTTACTCAACACCCCCCAACAGCTCCGCTCAGCTGCAGTTGCTGAAACAGACACTGTGATGTCTATGTGATAATCTTTTGCCCCCACAGGGGGTAACACTTGGGTCAACATCACTTGTCTGCCCCGAGGAGCCTTTCTTTGCCTGTGTAATTTTTTTAAAATCAAAAAGCCAGAAGCAGTTGGATGGGAGCAAAGGGCAGGGTCTTTATCTCAACACCCCACCAGCACCCTGTTTTTTTAAACAAATGAATCTGCCTTAAAACATCACCCGGCACAGAGCTTCAGTCAGAAGTCATCATCAGTCTGGATGAAAAACG
This sequence comes from Larimichthys crocea, assembly GCF_000972845.2. NCBI lineage: Eukaryota > Metazoa > Chordata > Actinopteri > Sciaenidae > Larimichthys > Larimichthys crocea. Next base: position 5,308,660 of record NC_040031.1, read on the forward strand.
GCACAACAACACTGGTGCTGATAGAAAAGTAGGAAAGTTTTGGGAAGACCATTAAGTTAAATATGATCAGCACCCCAAAAACAGTGCAGGTTGCCCGTGCAACAGGTGAGCGACAGGTAAGAGTTATTGTGTACTGTCTGCCACCTGGTAATTCCATCTGTTTATCTAATTATGCCATGCTATGACCCTCCTACCAAGATCGATGTATATCAGGGTGGGAATGAGGTTTTTATCCATCACAGGCCGCCTTCAGATAACATCACCTGGAGCCATCATTGAAAGATCACCGACAAATAATGTCTCATTTAAAAGTGATTAGTTTGAGCACAAACCTCTCTAACCAGTCTTCTTTTTGAATGAGTATAATTACACCCGTGTATTGAACTGAAATATATAATTCACATATTACAGGCTTATTATTTTGTCTTGCTCTTTCCTGCTGCTTGAATGTTCACTCTACTTTTTCTCTGCACCACAACTTGTGGCAAGCACAGCTCATATTGGTGGTCATGTGTAGTATGGACGAAATACTCTGATCCTTACATAATACGACGATTTAAAAATACTCCATTAAGTAAAAGTTTTTTTTTTAAAGTATACTATACACTATATTTTATAAGATGAAGATGTGTTTTGAATGAAAGATTCAAGTACCTTAACAATGCAATACACTACATGAGTAAATGCCCTTATAATCTTACATCACCAACATGTGATTACAAAGCTAAATATACATATTTGTAACATATTTATCACAGCTAGAAGCTTTAAAAACCCCCTCTTTTGGCACAGTAGTATTCCCAGCTGTCTTTCTTTGATTACGCACACACACACCTCTCCCTTCAGTGGTTCGGTGTACTGCTGCTTCGCCCTCTGAGCTAATGTTATCCATATTTTCAAGTGCTGGACTGCCACAGTCACTGTGGTTCAAGCCCCTGACAGGCAAGTAAATAGACCAGATTCGATGGATGCAGCTTCCCTTGACAACAGAAGCAACCCTAATAGTTTACTTGAGCTCCCGACTTCACTTTCTGTCATGTGTCACACACACTGACACAAGAACAAAATGTGTAGCTTGTTTTCAAGCTTTCAGTCTCAGTGTTTTTCACCTTGTTTTCATATCCTGCCTCCCATCTGCTCCTCTCTCCCCATCTCTCTCTCTTTTAATAAAACCGCACGTGCTGCAGCACAAAATACACTGTGGGTCTCTGTGAGAGTGCAGCAGAGGTTGATTTTCATCATTTCATTTCATTGTGTAAGTTCTGCAGGTGTGCAAAAGGTTACAATAGCAGAAATTGATTTTACAATCAGTCATCATCACCAGGAGACAATCAATAATTTATATCCTGGATGAGGAACAAGCCTGAATTTGACATTTCCAGAGGTGGGAATTTGTGTGTCTGTGTGCTTCGTTGCACCACTCTCTGGTGGTCTCGTTCCTCCTCTCAGAAATGTTTTGCAGGAAAGGTTAATGATTGTTATGGGACAGTGGGACAAGATGTTATAACCAGAAGTGCAACTGGTGGATAAATCTCCTTCCACCCCAGAGATTTATATCTGATCGTTTTAATCAGATTCAGGCACTAACCACATGGTATCTCAGATCATGGATTTCTTCCTCCAGCAGGGGGTGAGAGAACTTAGTTAACTGGTTTAATAAAGACTCAGGAGCAAGCAGGAGCCTACAGGTACTACAGTAAATGACATGGCATGAAAGGCAGGGCCGCTGTTTGGTTGACTCATTACAGGGCTACCAACTCTCACAAAATGACCTTGAGACTCACACAATTTACCCTTTTCATGTGTTTCTCCAGCCAAATGTCCATTAACATACAAATTGATATTTGTCACTTTCATCCTGATCGTTGGAAATGCTACACGGTGCTGCTTGTCTGTCACTCTGCCGGACATAATCAATTATTAATTAGTCTTTGACTGCGTGTGTCATTTTGAGACTCGGTTTACAAGTTTTGTCAACATGTGAAGAATGTTTCCTGTTGTGTGCTACATGTGTGTATGACTCCAGTATGGACTTTATCTGAGTATCTGTGTAAACAGTTTCATTCAGCTTCTTTTCTGGCAGCTGCACAGTGTCTCTAGCTCCCCTCTGACACCATGAGATACTATGGTCACGGGAACGCCCTGAAACTTTATAATGATTCTCAATAAAATCATGAATGTAACCCGATTGCTCCTCAATGCTGAAATCTTATATTATAACAATTTTTTGTATTGTACATGATAAATCTAAATAAAATAAAAAATCAAATAAAAAGGGAAACCACAAAGGAAAATATGATATATGTTTAACTGTCCTGTGTGCAAATCATCATCATGCTTTGCATTGATCAGACAGGTTAATATCTTAATTTAGCTGCAAACGTGTCAGAAGATGAGGTGCCTTCGTAGCCTTCAGTAAACAGTATGTGTGATGACAGCACCTCTCACATGATGAGAAAAATATGATAAAGCCAAACAAAATAGTTCAGCTAAGTCTTTGTCTCTCTTTGATTTCTAGGCTGACGTTCGAGTTAAATAATAACTAGTTTGATTGTTTCTGGACCAAATGATTCTGCAGGATCCACGATCTTGATGAAAGGTATTCTTCCTTCTCTTGGGAAAAAAAACCCATCACTGCCTCAAAAAATATTCAATTCCACGTGCTTGAATAAACAATATTCCTAGAATAAGCAATATGCATAGAATTCATGGAAATATCTTGCTTCATCTATTTTTCAGCGTGTTTGGAGATTATCTGAAAGTGAACAGCCCTTCTTCCCAGCATGTAGTAACTCATCCTCCTGGTGCTCTTCCTGTCCTTTACAAAACAGACATCCGACTGCGAGTGAGAGTGTGTGGATCAGAGCCGTGTGGCCAAGCTGATGCAACATCATGCCAGGTATAAAGCTGACAGACACACCTGTTTCACCAGCAGTGTGTCATCCTCTCAACCCCTCTCTATCCTGTGAGTCAGAGAGAGCTCTGAACCTCTGTCTGTCCAAAAAGAGACAGTGACTGAACCAAAAGAATAGTCAGAGTGTGATGACATGGCTGACTCATTTCTAGTGGCCTTTAATCACGATTGTAGTATGGCATTGGTGCAGGTGGGGTTTTTTTTAGACGTTAGCGTCGGTTATTAAAAATAAACAAACACAGCTTTTAACTGAAATGACTTTCATGGTCACCAGAGGATGAATCCTACTGAATATTAGTGATTACCTGCCTTGTCCTATAGCACCTCCAGCAGGTTTGTCGTTCAGAGGGAAATATTTGACAATTTCGAATAGATATTCGTTTAATTTGCTGCAAATATTCAATTCCCAGAGAGGATACGTTCTAATGACTTTGGTGATCCTCTCGTGTCAACAGCAAGTCAAAGTTGTCACTCATCCTGTCAAATATCTCAACATAGGCCTATGGATTGACACAAGGATATTCAACGTGCCCAGAGGATGTATGCTAAAGAGTTTGGTGATAGCCTACCCTCTAACACCATGAGGTTTGCTGAGACAACAACTATCAGCTGAACTGCCATGAAATTTGGTTCAAATATTCATGTTGCCCTCAGGATAAATTGTGATTGGTGTCCTTTCAACTCATGCCACTCTATTTGTCTATATCCACTTGATAGCCTACTACTTGGCAACTAATGACATTCTCAGCTGCACCTGGCCATTAGTAAATATTATCATGCAAACATGCTAAACCAAGATGGTGAACACGGTAACCCATAAAAAATACAAATGTACTGTGTGATCATGTTAGTATGCTGATGTTAGCATTTAGCAGTCTCACAAAGCTAACATGGCCAGTGAGGCTGAGCATGCGTGTATTAAGGAGGACTGGATACAGCATTGGCTTCTTATGGAAGCTGCTCAGTGGCACATGAAGCTAAAAAAGTTTAATTTACAGGTAAAGAAATTACCCGCATTGTGCGGCCCATAAAGTAAATGCACTAGAAACTAGCTGCTAACTGCCAGTTTAGCCCTCGGTTAACTTGAATGGAGATGGATGGAGAAAATTGAGAGTGGTTGTGATGTTTATTTTCTCTACCATCTTACAATTGCTTCTTTTACTATGTAATTTTTATGGGTAAAAGCATTTTTGTGCCAGTGTGCGTCCCATGCTGTTGTCATTGCTGTCGTTACAAATGACAAAGTGTCTTCTCACTTTTTCTGGAAGGTTGAGTCAGAGTCTTGTCCTGTCATGTCTTTTATGTCTTCATGTCTTTTACTGGTGACTGTAAGTGCTGGGCATGTTCATTGAAAAAATAATAATAACAACCTTTTATTTTAATGGGCAACCGGCCCACGTTTTGGACATGTACCAGACAAGTCTCATTCATTGAAGTCAAAAACCAAACCATACATCCAAGTAACAGTGTAATAACTGTAATCTATTAATAGATACAGGGACTCACTCACCACTGATCACTCATTCAATGAACTTAAACAGCAACTTTTACAAAGTTTTGAAATGGGCATTTAACTTAACCACTTCTTTACTCAGCCATTCTCTAAACCCTGTTGTCACAAATATTTTATAAAGATCTACTTTATCTTCATCATTACATTAATGTATCACTAGTTAATGATCTGCTTTAAAGACCTATCAATTTAGGACACATATGAACCGAATAAAGACAATTTTTAAAGGAAAGTTAGAGAGGGATGATGAATATGCAGTCTCCCGGTTACTTTGCTACAAGGAAATAAGTATCCGCTCGTTTTAAGGTACTATATACTATGGTTGCCATAACAAAATATACGGTGAAATGTCTGAGTGTTTTTGCTAAAAGGGCAACAGTTGCTGCTTGCATCTGTCTTTTCACAGCGTGATTGTCATTCTGCCATTGATACACTTTAAGAATGAAATGGGAGTAAAGCAGGAACCAGCATATGTTAGTAATAAAAACTGTCATGAACAAAATAGACATATACCTTCTCCTGTGGTAATCTGTACCATATGCCCTCAGTTCAGCTGGGGGTTGAGCAAACTCACTCAGTTGGAGTGAAGGATTGAGAAGGCGTCCAATGTTCAACTGTTTAAGTGCAGAGTTTGAGAAAAGCTGTCTGGCACTGGATATGTAGACCCAATGCAAAAATGCTGATTGATACTCGGGCAAAGTCTTGTTGTCTGGCACATTTCTCATTGACTTTCCCTCACATCGCCCACAACACTTCACAGTACAAACTACAGTTACAGATTGTAGTTCGATCTGGAGGAGATCTGTCATGGTTCAGACACATGTGTCTGTCTACAGCGTGAGCTTGGCCGAGGCTCGCCAGTGGGGCCTTCCATGTCTGGATTGACAGAACTATTAGAGCTCTGCCAGACATGTAGGACGGGACAAGGTTACCTCAACTCGGCACTTACTCTCCACCAAGACAGCGGCAGAATGTGGGCTCACTTATATCTGCACTGAATAAGAAAGCTAGACTGAAACAGACGGGAGAAAATGAAGAAGCAAGACCGAGAGAATGAGAAACGAGCCAAAGAAATAAGACAGAAGGGCAAAGACAGAGAGGGAGTCAAAGAGAGACAAAGGGAAGATTTATTCACACCTTGATCAGTTAATAAAATCATCTGGCTACATTTTCTCAGGTCACAAGCTCTGATTGGGACAATTGCAAAGTGGAAAACAGACAGAGGAATGGTGTATAGTATATATGCAATGACACACACATAGTCCGAAGGTCAGTGCTCTGAGCTCTCATGGGAGGTAATGGGATACCGGTCCATTGGAACAGAATCAGTAGTGCATCAGCAGATTCAACTCCTCCGAGAAAGCCTCAGCATATGCTTTTCTTCATGTCGTTTTTGTTGTTCACAAGGCAGCAAACATTTTTTGTGTCTTGCTCAAAAATAATCTTTGTTGACTCAGTATTTCAAAACTAAATTGGAAGTCATAACTACCATGAAGGGCGCTGAAACTTACATGTAGCAAGTACTTGATTAATTTGAAGCCAATAAAAAGAACTGTGCAGATCTGACAATAAATATAATTCTGAATATAATATTGAATCTCACAGTTGTGTTATGACTGCCTTCAATGCTCTTGTTTATAACCTTGCTTATAGTGTTAATTGTGCATGCAAGTTGCTAGAGGATCCTGATTGGAGCGGCACCTGGTCAACCCTCCGATCCACAGGGTCCAATTCAAAGATCTACAGTATTTAAGTTTGATTTGGACCGCATCCACCCTTTTGTTTCCCCTTGTATTTTACCATACCTCTCTTTATTGTATTTTATTAAATCCAAATTCCTGGCAATAAATAAGTTTGTTTTTACCAAGTACATCTGGTTTTATGTTACTTCTTTTTCTCCACACGAGCTGGGTCAGTAGTAGCAATAGTTTTAAATAGTTTTACCACCATTACATTCTTACTAAATGCTAGATGATCCTGACAGAAAACTAGCTATTATTTATAACTTGGCTGTTTTTGTTTGTTTGTTTTTCCTTTCCATTGACTTTCATGCACATGGTGGATTTGGACCCTCAATACTGATACTGATCTTAGTGTTTCTGAAGCTCTGTCCACTCTGTGTATATACAAATTTCTTCTTCTGCAGACGCCTCAAAAGACCAGAATGTTTCACAGCAGTTCAAGTAGAAAAACTTGCTCTATTGGTGTCACTGACAATATCGTCTTCACTAATGGTAACTCCAAACAAGTGAATAAAACAAGTTTAGAGGATTGCTGAAAGGCATTCAGGTAAATGTGGGAAAACAGTTAATGATATCCAAGTTAGTAGAGTACATGAGGCAGACTGACAGGAAGTTGGTAGATTCAGATTGATGAATGTGTTGTAATGTTTGTTTTAAACGTTTTAGATTTTAAGGGACCACAGAGCAGCTTGTAAAGGATTCAGTAATGAAACAACAGCCGGCAGCGGTGATCAGCACAAACCAGTGTATATATCCATATATCCAAGGATAATTACAGCATGTCCCCCAGTGAAAGTATATGTTTATTCCACGGGAACACTGGCATGTCAGAAGCATAGTGTTTATTTCTGTCATATGAATTACGTATATCTGCTCTATGTTTATACAGCTGATGGTGCTGTATTTGTCGTGTGCAGAGGAAACACGCATAAAGGGTTGTATGGAAGACTGAAATAATAGAGGTTCAGCTCCCCACAATCACCACAGAAATCCCATACATGTTCACAAACCCATGGCTTACTGTACTATAGCCGTGGATTAGTGAAAACTTCAGGAGAACGTTGGCAGCTCAGAGGCCGTATAGGAGCGCATTTTCTTCACCTTGACTAATCTGCTGTCAAAGGTTTAGGTTTGTCAAGGATTCAGGGACAAAATGTGATCTTTAAAGGAGAATATTTAGGGAATACCCTTTGTTGTCAAACGTTGTATGCAATGATCAACTACTCTCGTGAATGTTTGTTGAATATAAAACTAAGCTAACCATCTCTTGCTTACATGGGTGTGGTATCAGTCTTTTAATTTACCTATTTGCAAAAAAAGTAATTCCTTTAACTGAACACACTGAATATTTTTTTTAAAGTAGGAAAGAGGGAGCTCTCCTCTTCACAGTCATTTCTGGCCTGACTGGCTGGCTCTCTTTGTGTGGTGTGTGGACTGCTGGTTGATTTGGAGAAATGATCTTTTGATATCACAGTATTCAACCGAGGATTACCACACAGACACCGAGTGGAGGCGATCTGTCACTGAAGATTGTTTTCTCATAGGTAATAAACTTATCAGAGATGTGGCTGCTAGCAGGTCCTCTGACTGACATCTCATGTATTACTGTGATTAAACAACAACAGGTGAGGCATAACTTGTTTTTGCATAATGCTGCTAATAACTGGTGCTTGCCACAGTAAGAAACAGCACTGTATACCTCCTGAAAACCTGCTTTGTTCATAACAGACGGCAGGCAAATTTAGTTCACAGTTCATCAACTGTAAACCAGAAGCATCTTGGCGTGTCCTGACATGCAGCTTTCTCTATCAGACATATCACTTTTCTAATGATGACAAGACAATTTCTTTGAATTTTGCTCATCTCACATCAAAGAGAGGTGAAGTAAAAAAGCTTGTTTACCAGTATCTTCTTCATAATTTCCAGCCAGACTGGCTGTTATTTAAACTGGATCATTTCCCTCTATACAACAATAGGAATTCAGAGCTGCAGAACGACAGTGCAGTAGATACTGATGCTTCACCAAACTAATCCACTTGCTGGTACTTGTTTGCCCAGAGTCTGCTTCCTACTATAATAAGAAGTAGGCAATGCTTGTCTCGTCGGGTCTCATCTGTCACCCACAGATATACTTATGGATTTTCCTGTTTTGATCCTTGCCATCTGTGCCTTTTTCTCTCCCTCTGCCTTCCCTCCAAAGTCGACATAATGAACAATTTCTTGTTATCCACAACTTTACAGGATTTGGCTCCATAGTGCAGAGTAATTGTTAAACTATTCTTGTCTAGGATTGGTACATTCTCATTGTCTACCTAATTAAGAGTTAATGCCAAATACTTGGAAAGGTGAAAGTGTAATTTGCTACCTGTGCATCTCATAAGACTTATTCCAGAGGGAAACAAATCGCTCCCAAAGAAATAAAAGCAGCTAAGACTCCCTCAATAATGTCACCCAGAGATAACAATACCAACAGTAAATAGGAAGCTAAAGACATTCTGCATGAGTGATTTAAGGGCAGTAAGTGCAAATTTTCTAGGCTAAAATTATCAGGGCTATAACAGTGTAAATATTATTTCAGTGTAAAAAGCCAAGCATGGAAATTAGAAAAATCAACAAAATTAGTCGTAGCTGCAGCAGCTCCAGCAGTGTTTTCTAAAATGACATCACAGAATAGTGTCAGTTTTGCCATGAAGAGATATTCATCAGTATTTGTTAAGGTGGTCCAGATTGCAATATCCCGTTTTTAAAAACAATATTACATAAAATAATCTTAAAACACACAAATATTGACTAAAATCATCAACAGAATGCGAAGAAAAAACAGCTTTCACTTTATGTCAAAGATGTTTATGTATTCTCGGTGTGATTATCGGTAAGTTATCATGGTAGCCAGTTTGTCTCATCCTGTTTCTTAATACCACTTTGTAAATCAAGAGGCCATAGTTAGTCATTGTAGCATTCAGTCTACCCTCAATCCAACAACAACAATAAAGGTTGGTTTTCTTATCTCTTTGCAACCTGGGGCTAACCCCATAACCCTCGCTCAGGCCTCCAGAGGTGGACACTGACTGATCCTTGACCTCTTGATCCTCATGCCTCACCTGTCCCCACCTGAAACTGCTGTGTATTCGAGTCCTGTTCTAAGCCATAGTAAATCAACTTGGACTGTATTCCCTGTCGTCAAAATCGCCTCCACTTGTCTCAGAGGCTGTGTTCGAACCAAGTCCAGCTGTGTTCACTGATACACACACACACACCCACATCCCAACTCGCATGCCACAGCTCCTGTGTGGTGGTGTAACAGAGTAAACACCAACACTGCCCCTGTGCTCCAAGCTCCTAGTCCAGTCATAATCAGCTAGCAGTAACTAGCAGCAGCTACAGTTTGCAGCAGTTAGGGGCTATTTAAAATAGGATGTCTGCATTCTGAAAGTGTGTGTGTAAAGATAGGATACTAACTCTTTTTTGTGTCTGTTTATTTTGTACAATGGCTGCAGTCCACCAGCTGCATGTATAAACACACAGAAATGAGTGACATTGTGCAACTGAAACTTTTTATACAATCCTCTGAGGTGGACAGTTACAGACGATTACGGAGAAAAAAAGACATCCCATCTATTGTCGACGCTGCCAGCTGGGTGCAGAATTAACTGTACTCTATCACCTGTCTCCTCTTAATCAACTGAAGTAAAGTTAGTTGGAGCTCCCTCACCGTACCAGACTCCATGTCACATCAGCATTCCTTATTCCACTCACAATTAATACCAGATCTGCTCCTGGGCCATGTGTGACTGTGCTGGTGCGTGTGTGTGTCCCTATGTGTGTAGGAATGTGTCTGTGTATGTTGCCTTATATGCCGAAGGGTATGCTGCTGTGTAAGGGTTTCCCTAGCACAGATACATCTCACTCCCAGACATAATGGGGACTGGTCTCCATCGGTACAGAGTGGTACCACTGCAGACCGCAGTCATTCCTGTCTGCCTGCCTTCCCCACAGCATGTGTGCACCAGGCACCGACTTCACACCGCAACGCTCACTATTGGATGAGGAACAAAAGACCTGTGAATGGAGTTGGACCTGCACTCTCTCAACCCCATGAAGCGCTAACTACCCTGGAGAAGTACAGCAAAGTCTCACTGTTTTAATAGCACAAACATCATACCATCAAAAGGTATCACAGAGGTGTGTTCATTGTGCTGGAAATACTGTGAATAAGCTATATGGATTTAGTAAAGAATGTTTTCCAGGCAAGAAAAAGTAAGAGTGAAGACAGAGCAATACCACAGAGCAGCATGCCCGGTTGTTCAAATTATCTCAAATTACCCCTCAACAGGGTTATATTTCTGGTAGCAGCTCCACAAAGAGGCAATCTGTGGCTGCATTGAATTTCTACTCAGTCTGCCATTGGTAGATACATATATTTGACTGTTCTATGATGATTGTTGAATGTCAGTGCAAAATAATGTCTAGTGAGAGTGAGCCAAAACACTCAGTTTGAGATGCTTAAATGTTGAAGTGATCTGCAAAGTCACATGATATTCCTCTTTGGGTTTGTTACCATGAGAGGATCCTTTTCACATTACCGATCAATTCACCAATATATAAATATATTGATCATAGCAGCTTTAAATAGATAGTATTTTCCCTCTAACTTGGCAAGAAATGGTCTCTTTTGTTGCTTAGAGTGGTGTATGTTCAGCCACCTGTGCAAAAAAACACCAACATGCAAAAAAATGGGCCTGGAATTGCAATGCACATTACCTACATTTGTTTTCAATGACTTTAGGGTGAAATACTCCCATAAATCTTTCAACTAAACCCGCTCTGCCCAGACTTGAAAGTCATCTCACACCTAGTGTGATTAGAAACTCATCCTCAGGGTAGTACATATCCCTAAGCACTGGATATCACGTTCCACTAGACAATTTCAGTGACATGAACACGTCTTTAAGGAAATCAAAGAATCACTGTGTTCCTGTGTCTAGTGGGAGCCATAAGAAATATCCCACCATATAGAGTAGTTTCCTGTTCTGACAGGATACCACAGCCGAAGCAGGGAAATCCAACACCCACCTGCAAATAACACTGAGTCAGACATGGTGAGAGGAGCCCCTGACACCTTGATGTATGTGTATGTGTGCGAGAGTGTGTGTTTGGGGTTTGTGTGTGGGAGGCCTGCCATATGCTAGATGAGCCAAGGCAGGCCTGTGAGGTGCAGTAGGTGAGAACAGACATTATAGCATAGGGAAATTATGGATCTTGTGTTGAAGCCAGACATAGCGATTCACGAAAAACAAATACAATGTATATACAGGACTTCTACCTGAAACTACAGTTCCTCGTATACTTTGTCTGATCTTCTATTATTGATCACTCTTGGGGGCTTAAAGAAAGTTAAACATTTCAGGAAATACATGTAGCCTATCCACATTCTTGTCAATAGTTAGATGAGAAGATTGATATCGTCCTCATATCTGTATGGTATATTTATGGCTACAGTCAGCAGCCCCATTAGCTTAGCTTAGCATTAGTGGACCATTTCTTGCAGTAACCTGTTCATGCTGTGTCGTCATCATGTGGTTGCCAGACAATCAACTTTAGCCTTGAGGAAGCATAATCCCCTGAAACAACACAAAATGTTGTTTTTATACTACTACTACTATACTACAGCTTTCGTATGGATTAAACTGTTGAATGATGTTTATTTGTGAGCTTTATAGACACTGGCAGGTGTATTTTGTTATGTTTGGACAGAGCCAGGAAAACTGTTTCCAGGCTTTATGCTGAGCCAAGCTGACTAGCAACTAGCTGTTGGCTGATAGTTCTATAGTACAGATATGAGAGAGGTTTCAATCCTCTAATCTAACTTATTCCAAGAAAGCTTTTCACGAAATCACCCAAAATGTCAAACTATTCCCTTACCCATTCTGCAGAAGAGCCCCGTTGTTATTATTTAGCTCATTACTTAAGGTACCTTTGATTTGATCGAGGATAAAAACTTCAAAAAGGAAAGCACCAAACAAAGTCACTTCCTAATTAAATTTGTGACAGCACAAAAAAAAGGAAATCAGCTTTGGCGGAAGAAGATTTGATAAAGACATTCATAAAGGCCTCCTGACAAAGCTGGGTTACCAGCGTTAGCATAATATAGAAAAATCACCTCAATTACTCCCACTTGGCAGGGAGAGACAGAGAGAATGGATGGAGCGATACGGAGGTTCAATTTGGCAGGCAGTGGCTCTGTTAAGGTCAACCCACCCTCGGATTGACTGGCTGTTTGGTTTTACTGCGAAGACAACAAATGATGCGCTGTGTCTTGGCCTTATCTGTCACTGCAGATAGAGGATATCTTAAGGTTTAGAGGTCCTGAAGTGTCACAATAAAAAATGTGGTGGAGAACTTCCTATATTAACTCCAGTCATCTTCTGTTTAAAACCAGTCATCTTATCATGCACCAAAACAGACACACCTGTACTGTCTGTAAACCTTAGCAGCACCCAAGGTCAAAGTTAAAATAATTTTAATTTTGAGTTTCAGTGGCTTTTTTGTGTTCAGCGTCCTGCAACTTAAAGCTGCATTCATTTGTTATTTTTTGCCTCTTGGGGGCAGCAAAAACAAGCAGAGAACACAGCACTGACATATTATTACCCTTTAAGTTGATATGGCTAACAGCAGTAAGCATGGAATTGCTTAGTTGCACATCCAGCTGCTACGGAACAACATGAACATTCATTTTGGAGTTGTTTTTTTAATATTCGCTCTTCTTTTAGCTCCGTTTTGGTCTCCACCATGCCCTTATAAAAATATTTATCTCTTTAGCAGCTAAATGCTCCACTAGTTAGTGGCCACCAAGATGGTGAATGTAGCTTAGCATTAAGGATTTGGTACTGGATAGGTAGTGTACAGTCAGAGTGGAGAGAGTGAACCAAAGTGATAAAGTTAAGTGCAATGAAGTAGTAAAATGATACTATGAAGAAATCTTCACATTACACGGTCATTAGATGCAATGTTAATAGAGAAATATCTTAGTACAAATGTAATACTAAAAACACCATACACTAACTCTTTTCTAGCCTTGAGCATTACTTCAATATTCCACATGCTTCAGACATTTTGCTTGCATCTCATCCTATTCACCGGTCCAATGCACCACTGAACACTCACCACACCTCTTCTACAGCTGGAGCCTCACTGCATGCCAAGTGGCCTGAGTGTGCAGAGTGACTGAATATTGACATTTAATACTGTACGGTATGTGCTCATCCTGTAAACTCTGATGTTATATTGCAGTCTCTTTGAAGTCTCATTTTTGCACTGTGTGGCAAGAAATGCAGTAATGCGATACTATATGTTGTCATGACTACAGCAAATCAACACACTTTTATGTGAGTGTATTTAAAGTGGCCAACTGAAGCCTTACAGTTGTCTACTGTTCTAAGTAAGTGTGTTTAACAAACAGGTTTGGCTGTACCTTTAAAACAAAGAGGTACAGTGAAATAAAGTGCTCTTTCCATGATGCCAGGCTTCTGTTGGTGATTCATCAATACAGTCACAGAAGCTCTCTAAGTTTCTCTCTCTCTGTCTCCCTTTCTCTCCCTTACTCTATAACTCAGTTTTATTCACATCACTCTGCATAATGCATGAAAGCACATAGGTCCCCCAAGGCCTTTCATTACGTAAACCTGTTGCAAGAGGAGCCACAGCAGCACTTTTACAACATCCATCAAAACAGGGGCAAGCATGTGTTAGAGTGGTTTGTGATGTATTGCTGGTTAAACGGCTGCGAAGTCTGAATACAACTACACTTACTTTCAAAGCACACATAACAAGGTGTTTTTTTAGGAATGAAAGCCCTCCTTCCTCTTTGTGTGAAATGAATAAAAACTCACCTCTGCAAGGTATCATTGGAGGGAACCAAAAGGGAGAGACCTCTTTGATGAAAGCTCTCAAGTGAGGCATTTAAGTCTTGGGATATCAGGCCCTGTTTCATCATTTTGTGCGTTAACAAAACAGTGACATATGATATAAGAAGGATATTGTAGAATAACATCTGCAATATACCACTGCACAGAAGATAGAAGAGGCAAGGTGGCCTTATGAGGATGGCTCTCCACCATCCTGATCTATCCAGTCATCACCTGCCTGCAGCTCCTGCACCCCCTTACAATCTGAGAATAGAAAGCACTGTTTAAAGTGCAAGAATGCTCTTTCACTTACAGCCTGTCTTTGAGTTACACAGTTCCTCAACGAGAATGAGATGAAGACAATGTGATATAACCTTTTCATACCAGAGAAGAAGCAAGATCAACAAAGTGCTCAGAATTGTGTCATTCATGATGCAGGTGAGACTTGTTTGGATCAGTATCACCTCCTTTGTTACATTAGTATAATGGTCATTTGGAGTAAATCCAATAACGAAGCCTTAACCTTGTCATGCTGTTTATTTACTGTGAGATGAGACGGGGGCTCTACAAGTGATAAATTGCACAAAGGGGTTTTAAATCTGTGGATGTGTGGTAAGATGTGAATTGGAGAAAGACCCTGTTGCGTGGACTCTGAATATTTATAACTCACCGCTCGCATTCTTTCCACATATCAGGTGTTGCCAGGACAACAGAGACCCCCATATCTCTGCATCACCGTTGACGGCCTGGTCCAGGGTCTCCACAGTGAACTTGGGGATCCCGTTATCCCGCTCCAATAGCGCACTGCGCAGCACCCGAGCGTACACCTCGCGGAAGAGGCTCTCCATGCACGCAGCCAGGTAGATCGCGGCGTGCTCGTGGATCCTGACCGCAACCCTGCTCTCGACCATCCACCTGAAGAACTTCCCCACGTTGAAGATGAGTCCGCAGCGCACCGACTTACCGCGGCCGAACTTGTCCTCCTCCGTGCTCATGTTGTACAGGGACAAGGCACTGAGGGCCGCGCTGATGCAGTTCATCGAGACGGTCCACGACAGGACCATCTTTATGGCACTTTGGATCTCATATTTGGTGCATTTGGCGTAGCGCAGACTCAGGCGCTGCGCCTCCTTGGCGACCCTAACCAGGGCCCGGCTGACCAGCACCGAGAGCCTGAGCAGGACGTCCTGCGGGGGGGTCGGCAGGCTCATCTCCTCGTCCCTGCTCAGTGCGCTCGCCACTTCCCCGAGGCTCCACGGCACATCCTCAAGCTCGGGTAGTTTAGCGCACTGCCCGGTGCTCTCCAGGATCTCGGCGTCCTCGACCAGGACCGTGTTAACAGTGTCCAGACTGTTGTGTCGACTGTGCATCGAGTCGGTTAAATGCCAGTGATTCCCCCCATGTGCCTCTGAGCAGCACAGCGACGCACTGGAAGATCTGAAGGAGTCCGCGGCTCCACCATAACCCGAGTCTAGCGTCAAATCCTCCAGGGTCCTCGCTACTGTCTTGCTACTCCTTGCCATAACTGCACTTCATACTGCAAAAGAGGGTCTTGGGAAAGTGGAGGGAAATATTTAAGACGATGGAGGTTTGGATACGCGCGCGTAATGCAAGAGCTCCGCTGACAGATATTATTCTTTTTGGGAAAAGTCTCCCAAGGCTGCTGTATAAAGTTAAAGAGTAGTATCTCACTACAGTGCATCAACAGTCACACAGTGCTGTAGCAGCGCAGTGCCTGACAGATGGAGGCGGGCCGTGGAGAACCGAGAACAGCTGTCAGCCAATGGACTCTCGGGATGAAGCAGCAAAGAGTTTTAATTGGTTTACTTTGGAGGATCAATAAGAAGTCATTAATGTAGGCTAACCCATGATCAGGCTTAGTAATAGGAAAGCGATGTAAACATTAAGTAGAGTGCTTGTTGATTTCTTTACAGCCTAATTGTGGGAAATGTCCCAAAACTTTGAAATAGTTTAAATCCTGACAAATGTTATTAAGCAAAGACATAAATTGCAGTTAATAATAAATCACATCATATAGAGGGAGCTGATTTTATATATCCATGTTTAGAGGACCAGTCCCCCAGAGGATCAGGCTCCCTCTTTTCACATATTTTCTCAGGGCCCATGTCTGATCGTAACATGACTCAAGACCATTAATAATAGATTGCATGCATAATGTATCCTTCTCTGTTCCTCTGGAGGAGAACTCATTGAAAAGATCTGAATTACTTTCAAGGTCATTAGCTGGGATCACTCGCAGGGTCTAACCCAGGCATTTTGTTGTTGTGTTTTTTTACCCACTAAACCCATAGGAATTTGGATGAACCCTAATCCACCTTAAATGAAAGCCATGGTGGCTGCAAGCACAACTTGAATTGATATTCTTTACTCTGAAATAACAGTCAGTTCAATGCACCGAAAATAACTGCAGTGTACTGACAAAAAGAGTTCAGTGTGAATAATTGCAATATTGAGTACATAAATTGTCCAAAGAGTGGAAACTAATCTAATCTGGTGGTAAAAGAAATAATTACCTCATGAGCTGGAGATTGCTCACAGATCTGTGGGACTGTGACTGTTTTACATCATAGATGCAGTGAGACTGTAGCTTCTGCATTTGGCAGCAGGTTAGATGGATGTGTCTCTGGAGCAACAGTGAACCCTGGTGTTGTGCAATCAAATTTCAGTTTATCTGTCAGGGCAACAGGCTTAAATTGCCTTATGACAACGAATTTCAAGGAATAAAAAAAAAAAAACATGCACTGGTTTTTATCTGTTAATGGAAACCTTAAAAAGACAACTAAAATTACTTATTCTACACCACAGATAGACCTTTTCACCCTTCACAGTATACTCACAGGTGTTTTGATGGCTTAATACCATTTAGCTGCTTCTGGTTTAGGATCCTGGTATTGTATGGTGCAGTGGTTAGTTCACAGCAAGAAGGTTCATGGTTCGAATCCCTCAACCGGCTGGGGCCTTTCTGTGTGTTTACATCTTCTCCTGTGTCTGTGTGGGTTTTCTCCGGGTACTCCAGCTGCCTTACACAGTTCAAAGACATGCAGGTTAATTGGTAACTTAAATTGCTCATAAATGTGAATGGTTGTTTTGTTTCTATGTGTCAGCCCTGTGATGAACTGGACACTTGTCCAGGATGTACCCAATATCCAATATCAGCTCCCCCATGACTGTGATAACAATAAGCAGTTATTGAAAATGGATTGATGGTATCCTGTTGTTTTTCATACTGCCTCACCGCTACATTGCTATGGCTTACAGGGGCACTTGAATAGAACAGAGTCACAGTTAATATTATTAGTTACACCTGTACTGTGACAAGTCAGAATGTCTGCTAGGAGAAATAGTAGATCTATTATGTACATATAAATTGCACACTGTTCAGACTCTGACAGTCATACAAGAAAAGGACAAAAAGCACAGTGCAGGATGTGTGAAAGAAAACATTACTACCAAAAAAACATAGGCATCTTAAATGTTTTAGTAGGTTCTCTCTCTGCTCTGGGTGTGAAAGGTGTAAACACAAATCTCATAAATTACTGCAAGGTCACCAGGAAGGTCTACACAGCACAGAGAAGGTGCAGTTAGATGAGAGAGGTCAGAAACACAACAGACAATAGAGGTGAGAGGGGACGTATATTTCAGTAGCATGTGGGGTATCAGTATCCATGAGAAATATCGGGCAATTAGGTAGATAGTCAAGGCTGACTACCTCCAAGTGTCCTCCATATTCTCCATCACCTGGTATTGTCACATAATTTGGGAGATTAAATAAAACACAGTAAAAAGGACAAAGGTCTGGCTTCATGACAGTAATGACAGTAACCCTCTTTCTACAAGGTACAGGGCGAGAGACAGAGAGATTGGTTGATTTTAATCATGTTAATTTATCTCAGCAACCTCACTGACTGCTCTATGACAGCTCTATCTTTAGAGAAAGAAAAGGCTACAATGTTGGGCACCAAAGAATTTTGGAGAATCAATTCTTGTATAATTAAAGTACCTAATTAGGTTGTAAAACTCACCTTCAAGGTTGTGTAGCCCTAGAGAATAATTTAATATCACAGTTTCATGTCTATGCTGGGTGCAAATTAGCCTTTCTAGCTGAGGGAATGCTTTAATCAAACTTAATATATAAGGAGCGGGATGTCAGAGGGCGCAAAACACAGAATGAGGTAATTAAAAAAGGTGATGGCTATGGCTTTTTTTTTAGTTGGGAGCCAATGCAACACAAACCAAATGAATTGTTTTAAGCCACATTGTCAGCATGACTCTAATATTTGTCTACTTTGTTCCAGACTGAGATATCTCAACAACTATTGGGTGGGATGTCATGAAATTTTTAGCACATGTTCATGGATGAATCTGGCTTTGATCATCCCCTGACTTGTCCTTCATCACAACCAGCAATTATTCAGCTTATCCAATGAAATACCATAACATCTTCTCAATTGTGTGGCACACCTTTGTACAGTCATTCATGGCACCCAGATGATTTATGCTACAGTGGGGTTGACATTTTTTAGCTTTTTTTGGACAGAGACAGCTTGAAGAGTGACAGGAAATGCATGGAGAGAGAGATGGGGAATGACATGCGGCAAAGAGCCACAGGTCAGATTTGAACCCTGGGCCGCTGCGGCAGGGACTGAGCCTTTGTACATGGGGCGGATGCTCTACCGACTGACATTTTGAACTACTGGAGAGACTGCCCTAAAATATGTTAGAGACATTTGTGTTTCTGCTTAGGATGAATTGAAATAAGTTTGGAGATCACTTAATCATCATCATCAAGCTGAATTTATATAGAGCATGATTTTATGATATATTATTTATGACCAAATACCTGCAAAACTAATGACATTATTGTTAGTCTTGGCTTTACTTTGCGTTTAATGTTAATTATCAGCATGGTAACACTGTCATTATAAGCATGATGTAGCACAGTGACCAAGTGTCAAGCATGGCTATAGACTCTTTTTTTCACATTATATTCTGCTAAATTACAACTAATATATATTGTCTATACATATGATGACAGGACGCCAAAAGGCCTTTCAAAAACAACTCCTGGTTGAGACTGCCATCTAGTATTCACTTTCAAAACTGCATGCAATTGCATGATTTTCAATGTGCATTACTTTCCAATGAAGCTTGTCTTATTTTATGAGAGCAGATATTTGCTTTGATCACAATAATCTGCAAATGTAATGCAGTATAATTAACTCGACACAGACAAGTTCAATAACTGGTCTATGGTGGTGTAAGTCACTGACAATCAGGATAAATGGAAACTACTACGATTCCTCTAGTATTAGGAGAGAGAGAACTTTGGATTAAATTTGCTTTTGGAAAAAGTGAGTAAGTCAGGAAAGGTTGGTGAGTAAGACGTTGGCCAAAAACTTGCAGTTCCACCAAAGACAATCAACATAAACCCTTTAAACTAATCCACTGTTGTGATCCATCACTGCTCCTCTCTTCTACAGTAAGATGGCCTGAACCAGCCGATTTGACTGGAAAGCCAGGCTATGCTCTAAGAAACAGCATGCATGCAGTGTGTTTATAGGCACATCCACTATAATTCACCCTGGAAGTGAGAGATGAGTCGGCCTGGGAATACTAAACCACTAAGGCAGCTTCTGCACCATCTGAAGAAAATCATCTTATGACTATACTAGGAGTTATTAGCTACAGTCAGGGGTGGACTGACCATCTGGCATACCGGTTCCCTCCAATTGGGCTGGTCAATTGGCTACAGAGGGCTATTATATAGATAGATTATTATATATTATTGGTCTATGTTTGTCACTGTCAATCAATCATGGGCTGACAGGCTCACAGAGCCCTGACAGAGCTGTCAATCACAACACAAACCAGGGTGGGCGGGACCTCATGGCATGGGCCGGAGTCGCGGGACGGGCTGAGTTTAAAATGGATAAAAAACTGTAGTTGTGGTTGATTTTGTTTAAATATGCCCAATTGTGATATTATGGATTATTATTAAGATGATTTACAGTAGCTAAGCTAGCTCACAGCTGCTTACGTCAGCATCTCTTGTTTCCATAGCAACAGAGAACATTGACATGGACTAATGAGCTGTGAATAAAGAAGCAGAATCAAACACATCACACATTATGGATGGACTAATTCATTATTTGTCATTTTATTGATGCTTTTAGAAGTTGTATTGTGCTTATGTGTTGATCCTAAATGGTGTACTTATTTACACTAAATTATCAATTCTTCTCCATCCAAAAAGTTTTCAACTCTAGATGCAGGACAGAGGAAAAACATTTTCTTTATTTTTCAGAATTAATAATGTATCCATGTCCCTCTCAGGTTGACCACTTGACATGTGAGAGCCTGAGGAGTTGTTCCCCGTCTGTCCATGTCCGAGGACTTGCTCTCTTACTGCCTCCACTTCTCCACCTTTTGGCTGTCTTATAATGTTATATGAATTCATACTTGATTTGTGATGATGACTTAATAATGTAATAAACATACTATATGTGTGATAAAATGACAATTGGTAATTCATAAATGTCTCTTTATATTCTCTGCTACCATCATCTCCTGTCAAACAGGTTTTCCTGACCTGCTAGAAGTTCTTCTATGATGAGAGAGACAGAGAGAGAGACAGAGAGAGAGAGAGAGACAGGTTTTAACTAATGCTCGGCTTACACCAAAAGATTTTCACAGTCACACACTAAAAACTGAAAGGGTAGCATGAGGGTTCTTTTAGTCTCGTCTCGTCCCACCCGTCTCATCATGACATAACTTCTGTTGTGATTTATAATGAATGAAGACTGATTGATTGATTGCTATAGCTGTCAGTTTTAGTCCTTGAGTTCATAGTTATGTGTTTTATTTGTTAACTGCTATCAAGGAATAAGACTCTTCTTTGTAGTATGCAGGAGATGCCGTGAGATTTGTGGACTTCTACTGTATGTAGGGTCTGCTGATAATGTAGTGGGCTGGTCTGGACAGAAAATGCTAGGGATGAATTTTTGTCCCAGTCCACCCCAGTCCGGGATCCAGTCTTTTTACACTCTTTGTACTGTTCAACGAACAGCACGGTCAACAACAAGCTGCTTCTATGTTTGACAGCTTCATCACTGCTTTGGATTTTCTTGTTGCCATGAAAAACCTCCAGAAACCACTTGTGTTTGTTTGTCCTACAGCGCCTCCACCTGGAGACGAGGAGCAATGAGCAGCAGTCACAGCAGTCAATGAAGCAGCACACATTCAGTAAACTCACAGGTTTTTCTGTCAGTGATTCACTGAACTTCATCCAGAGGTGAAAATCTTGAAAACATGGACGTGTAAAAAAAAAAAAAGATGTCTCACTGTCTCACAGCTATTTTTCATGTTCTCAGTGACACCTGAGCTTTTCTTTGACAAGTGAAAATGTGAAAAAAAAGTCTCTCATTTCACAAAAAGTTTTCAGGTCTGCACAAAGAAATAGAAATAAATTAGTGAGTCATTATAGGGTTCTTCTACTAAAATAATGAATCTGGATCTGCTCTCTAAAATATTGTTTTCCTCATTTCAGCATGACTGCTATGACATCTTGAAGGAGTACAGCTTCTCCAGATGGGGACCATACTTGTCAAAAGGGAAGATGAATACAATTGATTTCTATTGATTTTTATATTGCATAAAACACATACAGTCAAGGTCAGATTAACTTGTTCGGAGTCAAAGAACAAAAGTTTACTGCTGCCTCAATTGTCCACCTCCACCTCGTTCATGCTTACCTGCTGCCTCCATGTTCATATCAAGCACACAGCAGACCTTACATAGTAGCTTCATTGTTTTCCCTCACATCAAGAACCCAACAAGGACTCCTGGATGAAAACATCTGGCTCCAGGTTTTCAGTCTGTCAGTTTGATTGTGGTCATTTCATTAAATGCTGAACCTGCAGGCAACCCACCTGCAGACTCTCCACCTCCACCTATGAGCCTCATTTTACAACCTGGAGGCCGCCTCCACCTTCAGACTCTGGCAAACAGCAGTAGCCACCAGTGTCAGCCAACAACCTGCAGATAACCACACCTACCAGCTTCTGTCAAGAACCTACAAGCCACCACCACCTGGACAAATTGTCAGAAGGTTGTAGTCCAAAACTTCACTTACTACTAAATTAAATTAAATTCAAGTCATGAATGATTAGCTCCTCAAACTGATGAGCAGTTGGCACTTTGCTTGGCAGCCGATGCCATCAGTCTATGGATGTGTGTGAATGGGTGAATGATATATGTAAAAGCAGTTTCAGTGGTCAGATGACTAGAAAGGTGCAATATAAGTACAGTCCATTTACTATTTATCGTTTTAGTGTATTCATTTAAGCAAAGCAAAGTGGAAATTAGCTGCTGGGCCTCCTATTAAGGCCTTGTTCCTCGTCCTTTCTGTGCAGCGTCTGCAGTATTCCTGTGCTAGAATACATCCTCAGGTTTTCTGTGTGATAATAATTATTTAATATACATCATCTGAGAACACTTTTAATATCAGTTTAAAACTAGACTCACATAGTTTACACAACTGTTGCTGTTTGTTATTCTTATTGCATCTGATGAGAGCGAAGGTTCAACTGGTATAAAAATATATCTCAATACTCTAAACTAGAGAGTTCTGCTTTACTGTGACACATGTTATTGTACTTTTACAGTAAATTATTGTCTTATTGTAGCAAATTCACAGTAACGCATACTAATTGTTTTACACCATTATTAATAATAACAATAATAATAACAACATTAATATTAATATTATTATCATTCAGATACACGTTAAAATAAAAGTCTAAGTAATTATTACAGACATTCAAGACAGACACATTTTAAAACAAAATAGACAATATATTATTATTCAAACATTCTATGGTTGCTATGTTTTGTCTCCAGGTGCATCATTTTAATAGATCATAACTAGGGACAGATCATAACTTGAACATAAACAAAACCGAACGGTCACGAAAAAGTTTGTCTCCTGTTTCACCGACTATTAACGGAAAATTAACCCTTCAACTGCGGATTTTTTACATCCACACGACGAATAAAAGCACACAGAGAGTGAAGAAGTCGACCAAGAAACTTCTATCATGGAAAATGTGAGATTTGATTACTTTTTTTTTATGTTTAATATCGATTTTACCGGACTGTACCGGATCAATCGATCTATTCGTCAGGCCAAACATGCGCATGAAATGATGACTTTATGACAAATATTAAGATTTAAATGTGCAAACGAAGTATTATCTAATTAGAAATGCGTTAGTTTCCATACATCTCCAGAACATTAATGTGAACGCTGGATAAAAATCATGTTGACATATCATATCAAGTCAAAGGTTTTCAGAGGGGATTTTGTATATCTCTTTTTATCTGTGAATAAACCAGTAAATACTGTCAACAGAAAAAGAAAAAAATAGAAATTAAATATGAACAAACCCCTCGTGTATTGTAAAATTACATATATTTAACAAGACTGCAGGTGAAGATGGTCAAAAATATGAACAAATCCATATCACCATCAAACTTCCCCAGTTGATTAGATACATTAAGAGAATTATTTTTGGTATTCTTCCTGACATTTTATGTTAAATTATGTAAATGAGCTTTTTTTGGTAAATTCAGGAGAAATCTACAGACACAAATAAACAAAATATGTGTTTTTAGCATCATCTTTACTCTTGTCTGAAAAAAGACATTTTATGGAGGCAAAATAGTCATAATCAGTCAAAATCATAAAATTGACCAATTTTAGTATGCAGTCTCAGCCGAAACTATACTATCTAATAAATAAATTATGTCCCACATTTAAATAAACAAACGTTGATCGTTTGTCTGAGGGGAGGCCCAAAGTCTCTGACTTTAAAGGCCTGCACTAGAGGTTAGATGGGCACAGCCTGTCACTTGTAGATAAATGTGTCTGTGTTAACGAGGAAAGAACAGAACTCTATGGGTTGAAAGGACTCAGACATTTATGTTGCTCAAATGTAATTATCTAAGAGAAGTTCATTTTTTGCAGGAAATGTGAAATTGACATTATTCTGTGCTGTTTGTTGCATATCATGTACTTGTAAAGCCTCATTCTAATGTGTGTGTATCCTTTCAGTGTAATGTGGCAAACCAAGACCATAACTACAGCAGTAAAAGACAAATTTCTGTACGTCGGTCAGAGAGGACAAAGAAGCCTGCAGCTCACAGGCAGTGTCCATGCTGCAGGGACAACCAGGTTAGAAATCTGGGTTTTATTTTTAATATATTTATTTTTCAATGGTTTATGTCCCAAATTGTTCAAAATGTCATTCTCCAGAACGAGAGAATTAGACTGCTTGACAAAATGTAGAAATCATGACAGAATATATTTTCAACACTGAGTGTTTTGAGACATCGTACAGGCAGATTGCACTGTATATAGCAGTCATTTACATTTACATGAGTGTAATAAGCAGTGCATTTCCATCTAATCTCTGACAAATTTAAAACTTTGCTCTGTGAAATCTTCACTTTTCAATTTCAACTTGTTTAGTAAGTAAATTTACTGAAGCCTGACATCCTCTTTCTTAATTCTCCAAAGCACCAGCACTCTGCTACACCTACTAGCCTGCCCCAGAAGAGGAAGCGGACCTCTGTAGCCCGTCCTTCCCAGCCTTCTCCTGGGCATCCAGAGCTGCTGAGTCAAGTTTCCACTGCTTCTACCAGCTCGTTGGACTTGGTCCCAAGTTGCCAACATGATTTGTTGAGGTATGATTTAGACAAAATCCCATCCCAAAATTTTCAACGCAACACGTGACATTTTCCTTGAAATAGATCAGAATTGTTTCATTTCTGTTTCTCTGCTCCTCACAGGTACAAGAATGGAAACCTGCGTCCATACACTTTAGAGCTGGGACGCCGGATCAAAACCGAGCTGTGGGAGCGACTGGGTCGTCCTAGCTTCATAGAATCAGTAAGTGAAGATGGACTGGTGACTATCGACCAGCGTTTTGGGGTCGGAGTCCATCCTCCTCATTATGATGTGGACATTTCTGGCGAACCAAAGCCTGGCAAACCAAAACAGAAGAGAGCCAGGAAGTAAGAACTGGATGCTCCATTCCATCCTCTACCTACAACCTCCTACCTCATCAACCAACAAACCTATCATCCACCTTAAGACTCAAAATAACAAAAGACAACCAAAAGACAAACCCATCTGAGACAACAGCATCCACCTGAAGCCTCCTTTAACTTTACCTGCAAGCCTCCTTCACCTGCAGACTCTGACCACCACCTGTATCACAAGCCTCTGACTACCAACCTCAGCCAACAAGCTATAGAGCTTCTCCACCTGCAGACTGTGGAAAACAGCTGACTCCTGGCCCTCCACCAACCAGCTTCAACCTACAACCTGTAAGCCTCCTCCAGCTTACAATTCAAACACCCACCAGCCAACACAATGCAGGTCTCCTCCACCTGCAGACTCTGACCACCACCTGTAGCACAAGCCTGTACTTGCCAACCTCTGTCAATGGCCAACTCCACCTGCATATATTGGCAGAAAAGTACAGCAGAAAATCATCTATGAGCCTCTAAGAACAACCTGGAGGTCCTCCACCTGCAGATTGTTGCAAGCAGCTGACTCCTGGCACTCCACTAACCAGCTACAGCCTACATTTTCGAAGCCTCCTCCACCATCAAATTCTGAATACCACCTGTACCACAAGGCTCTGCCTGCCAGCTTTTGTTAATGACCTGCAGGCCACCTCCACCTTTACATTCTGGCAGCAGGCTGTAGCCTGACCCTCCATCTACCAGCCTGTGCCAACAGCATGCTGCCCGCCTCCACCTGCAGACTCTGGCAGGCAACTGTAGCCTGACCCTCCACTTGCCAGCCTCTGCCTCCAGCCATAAGGCTGTCTCCAGCTGCAGACTCTGGCACGAAGCTTTGACTGACCCTCCACCTTCCAGCCTTTGACACCAGCCTGCAGGCTGCCACCACCTGCAGACTGTGGCAAGCAGCTGTACCCTAACCCTCCACCTGCCAGCATCTGCCACTAGCCTGCAGCCCACCTCCACCTGCAGACTATGGCAAGCATCTGTACCCTGACCCTCCACCTGCCAGCCTCTTCCACCAGCCTGCAGCCCGCCTCCACCTGCAGACTATGGAAATCAGCTTTAGACTGACCATCAACCTACCAGCCTCTGCCTCCAGTCTCCAGGCCACCTCCACCTTCAGACTCTGGCATGCAGCTCGACCCTGACCCTCCAAATACCTGCCACTGCCACCACTCTTCAGGCCGCCTCCACCTGCAGACTGTGGCAAGCATCTGTACCCTGACCCTCCACCTGCCAGCCTCTGCCACCAGTCTTCAGGCTGCCTTCACCTGCAGACTCTGGCATGCAGCTCGACCCTGACCCTCCACCTGCCAGCCTCTTCCACCAGCCTACAGTCCACCTCCACCTGCAGACTGTGGCAAACCGCTGTACCCTGACCCTCCATCTACCTGCCTTTGCCAACAGCCTGCAGCCCACCTCCAACTGCAGACTGTGGCAAGAAGCTTTGAGTGACCCTCCACCTACCAGCCTCTGCCTCTAGCCTTCAGTCCACCTCCATCTACAGACTGTGGCAAGCAGCTGTACCCTGACCCTCCACCTGCCAGCCTCTTCCACCAGCCTGCAGCCCGACTCCACCTGCAGACTGTGGAAAGCAGCTTTAGACTGACCATCAACCTACCTGCCCCTGCCTCCAGTCTTCAGGCCGCCTCCACCTGCAGACTGTGGCAAGCAGCTGTACCCTGGCCCTCCAGCCTTAAGGCTGCCTCCACCTGCAGACTGTGGCAAACAGCTATACCCTGAAACTCCACCAACCTGCCTTTGCCAACAGCCTGCAGCCCACCTCCACCTGCAGACTGTGGCTAGAAGCTTTGAATAACCATCCATCTACCAGCCTCTGCCTCCAGCCTGCAGGCCGCCTCCACCTGCAGACTGTGGAAAGTAGCTTTAGACTGACCATCAACCTACCTGCCTCTGCCTCCAGCCTTCAGTCCACCTCCACCTACAGACTGTGGCAAGCAGCTCAAGCCTGATCCTCCACCTGCCAACCTCTTCCACCAGCCTGAAGCATGCCTCCACCTACTGCCTCTGGCAAGCAGCTTTGACTGACCCTCCACCTACCTGACCTCTTCCATCCAGCCTTCTGGCCACCTCCACCTGCAGACTGTGGCAAACAGCTGAGCCTAACCCTCCACCTACCTTCCTTTGCCAACAGCCTGCAGCCCGCCACCACCTGCAGACTGTGGCAAGAAGCTGGAGCCTGATCCTCCAACTACCTGCCTCTGCCACCAGCCTTCAGGTCGCCTCCACCTGCAGACTGTGGCAAGCAGCTGTACCATGACCATCCAGCCTGCAGGCCGCCTCCACCTGCAGACTCCGGCAAGCAGCTTTACCCTGACCCTCCGCCTGCCAGCCTCCTCCACCAGCCTTCCGGCCACCTCCACCTGCTGACTGTGGACAGCAGCTTTAGACTGACCATCCACCTACCAAACTTTGCCAACAGCCTGCAGCCTGCCTCCATCTGCAGACTGTGGCAAGCACCTGTACCCTGACCCTCCACATACCAGCCACTTCCACCAGACTTCTTGGGGACCTCCACCTGCAGACTGTGGAAGGCATCTTAGACTGACCCTCCACCTACCTTCCTTTGCTAACAGCCTGCAGTCCTCGTCCAGCTGCAGACCTGGGCAAGAAGCTTTGACTGACCCTCCACCTACCAGCCTTTTCCACCAGCCTGTAGGTCGCCTCCACCTGCAGACTGTGGCAAGCAGCTTTGACTGACCATCCACCTACCTGCCTCTGTCTCCAACCTGCAGGCTGCCACCACCTGCAGCTGTACCCTGACCTTCCACCTGCCAGCCACTATCACCAGCCTTCTGGCAACCACCACCTGCAGACTGTGGAAAGCAGCTTTAGACTGACCCTCCACCTACCAAACTTTGCCAACAGCCTGCAGCCTGCCTCCAGCTACAGACCCGGGCAAGCAGCTGCAGCCTGACCCTCCACCTACCTGCCTCTGTCACCAGGCTGCAGGCCGCCTCCACTTCCAGACTGTGGCAAGCAGCTTTGACTGATCCTCCATGTACCTGTCTTTGCCACCAGCCTTCAGACTGCCTCCATCTGCAGACTGTGGTAAGCAGCTGTACCCTGACCCTCCATCTGCCAGCCTCTGCCACCAGCCAAAGTCAAAGCTACTTGCCAGAGTATGCAGGTGGAGGGTCAAGGTACAGCTGTTTGCCACAGTCTACAGGTGGAGGCCTGCAGCTGCAGACTGTTGCAAGAAGCGTTGACTGATCCTCCACCTGTCTGCCTCTGCCACCAGCCTTCAGGTCGCCTCCACCTGCAGACTGTGGCAAGCAGCTGTACCATGACAATCCAGCCTGCAGGCCGCCTCCAACTGCAGACTCTGGCAAGAAGCTGGAGCCTGATCCTCCGCCTGCCAGCCTCTTCCACCAGCCTTCTGGTCACCTCCACCTGCTGACTGTGGACAGCAGCTTTAGACTGACCATCCACCTACCAAACTTTGCCAACAGCCTGCAGCCTGCCTCCACCTGCAGACTGTGGCAAGCACCTGTACCCTGACCCTCCACTGACCTGCCTTTGCCACCAGCTTTCAGACTGCCTCCACCTGTAGACTGGAGGCAAGCAGCTTTACCCTGACCTTCCACCTGCCAGCCACTTCCACCAGACTTCTGGCGACCTGCAGACTGTGGAAGGCATCTTAGACTGACCATTCACCTACCAAACTTTGCCAACACCCTGCAGCCTGCCTCAAGCTGCAGACCCGGGCAAGCAGCTGCAGCCTGACCCTCCACCTACATTCCTTTGCCAACAGCCTGCAGTCCTCATCCAGCTGCAGACCTGGGCAAGAAGCTTTGACTGACCCTCCACCTACCAGCCTTTTCCACCAGCCTGTAGGCCGCCTCCACCTGCAGACTGTGGCAAGCAGCTTTGACTGACCATCCACCTACCTGCCTCTGCCTCCAACCTGCAGGCTGCCGCCACCTGCAGACTGTGGCAAGCAGCTTTACCCTGACCTTCCACCTGCCAGCCACTATCACCAGCCTTCTGGCAACCACCACCTGCAGACTGTGGAAAGCAGCTTTAGACTGACCCTCCACCTACCAAACTTTGCCAACAGCCTCCAGCTACAGACCCGGGCAAGCAGCTGCAGCCTGATCCTCCACCTACCTGCCTCTGTCACCAGCCTGCAGGCCGCCTCCACTTCCAGACTGTGGCAAGCAGCTTTGACTGATCCTCCATGTGCCAGCCTCTGCCACCAGCCAAAGTCAAAGCTACTTGCCAGAGTATGCAGGTGGAGGGTCAAGGTACAGCTGTGTGCCACAGTCTACAGGTGGAGGCCTGCAGCTGCAGACTGTGGCAAGAAGCGTTGACTGACCCTCCACCTACCAGGCTCTACGTCCATCCTGAAGGCCGCCTCCACCTACCTGCCTCTGCCATCAGCCTGCAGGCCGTCTCCACCTGCAGACTCTGGCAAGCAGCTTTGACAGGCTACCACCTGCAGGTGTAGGCAGCCTGCAGGTGGTAGCCTGTAGTGGTATGTAGTTAGTTCTTACTTGTACTAGTTCTAATGTAAGTTACCAAACTCCACCTTCTGTTTGTCTGACATGTCTGTCTCTGTTTTGTGTGTTGCTGGATGTGACCTCCAGTCTCCCTCTCACCTGACTGTCAGCTCACCACCTGCTGCTCATCATCCAGTCATCCTATATAGAGGACTGATTCAACCTTCCAGACTTCCAGATTTGTTTTTTGAATCCTGTTTAACCTTACTTTCCCTGTGCTTCAGGAAATCCTGCCAGTCATCCATCCAGTTCAGTCTTATCTAAACACCTGCTCCTGAAGTTTGCTGCCACCACCAGCCTTGCACTGTTCTGGATCTCCTACCTTTAAGATCTCATCCAGTCACCCTGCTCCTGAGTTGCACTATTAATTTGGTTGAATAAACTGTATAAATGTATTCTCTTCTGTGGTTGGTGTTTGCAGTTTGGGTTCTCTACTGTTCATTATAATGATCTGTGTACATAGCATTGTACTTTAATCAAAGTAAAGTGCAAATTAGCTGCTGAGCCTCCCATCAAGTCCTTGTTCCTCATTATCTCTGTGCAGTGTGTGCAATATTCCTGTGCTAGAATACATCGTCAGGTTTGCTGTCTGATAATGTGATCAAACACAAAAATAATTCTTTAACATAAATCATCTGAGCACACTGTCAATATCAGTCTAAAACTGGATTTTTAACATAAGAACCCTGATAAGACTGAGGAGCACATCCACACAGTCCTGACAAGAGGCCTAATTAGACAACAAGTGGAACGAGCTTTGAGGGTGAACCAGGCTTTACTTAATAAACCACAGGCTCAAATATCAAACATATTAACAGACCTAAAAGTTTGGCATCCAGAAAAGGTTTAAGGGCTTTTTAAACCTCATTACACCTACACTTTAACCCCTATGTATGTACAGGACACATCATGTTCATCACTGCCTTTTTTTCTTCACTTTTCGTCAGAAACCAGTTGTGTTTGGTTTAGTGTTAGGTTTGTCCTGGACACATGGAGGAGAGGAGCAGTCAATGAAATAGCACAGATACAGTAAACTAAGATTTCTGGAGCAGGGTGATATTTTTTAAACGACATTTCAAGCACAAAACGTCTAGCTTGGATGGATTCTTGCTTTATTATGTCAATAAAAAACAGCATATTTATAGGAGGTCGTGGTATTATTATGATTCATTTTTTTTCAGCTCCACGATATTGTCAAAGTTTTATTCTGCAATATATTGTCATTAACTGCATCTGGTTTGTTTACGTATAATGTACAAATGTAGTGGTGTGTTCAGGGGTGGACTGGCCATCTGTGACAAAATGAACCACTGTAGTTGTGGTTGATTTTGTTTAAATATGCCCAATTGTGATATTATGGATTATTATTAAGATGATTTAGCTAAGATAGCTCACAGCTGCTAACGTCAGCATCTCTTGTTTCCATAGCAACAGAAAACATTGACATGGACTAATGAGCTGTGAATAAAGACGCAGAATCAAACACATCACACATTATGGATGGACTAATTCATTATTTGTCATTTTATTGATGCTTTTAGAAGTTGTATTGTGCTCATGTGTTGATCCTTATTGCTGTACTTATTTACACTGAAGTATCAATTCTTCTCCATCCAAAAAGTTTTCAACTCTAGATGCAGGACAGAGGAAAACATTTTCTTTATTTTTCAGAATTAATAATGTATCCATGTCCCTCTCAGGTTGATCACTTGACATGTGAGAGCCTGAGGAGTTGTTCCCCGTCTGTCCATGTCCGAGGACTTGCTCTCTTACTGCCTCCTCTTCACCTCCTTTTGGCTACTGAGACGTCTCTGATTTGTTGAGTATGTCATGTGTCTTATAATGTTCTATGAATTCATACTTGATTTGTGATGATGACTTAATATAGTAATAAAAATACTATATGTGTGATAAAATGATAAGTGGTAATTCATAAATGTCTCTTTATATTCTCTGCTACCATCATCTCCTGTCAAACAGGTTTTCCTGACCTGCTAGAAGTTCTTCTATGATGGGAGAGACAGACAAAGAGAGAGAGAGAGAGACAGGTTTTAAATAACCTTTCTAGTATGCAGGAGATGCCGTAAGATTTGTGGACTTCTACTGTATGTAGGGTCTGCTGATAATGTAGTGGGCTGGTCTGGACTCTGGACAGAAAATGCCAGGGCTGAATTTTTGTCCCAGTCCACCCCTGGCTACAGTATAAACTATTACTGCCTTATTAAGCCTTGCTGTTTACTGTTGGAGCTCAGTTTGTGAATCACTGAGCATGGTGTTTCAAGCCAGCTGTTTCCACCCTTCTGTAAATGTCTTGAATAGAAATAGAAACAGTCAAGTGTAATGTTCGGAACAAGTTTAGCTTGTAAAGCTTGTAAAGATAGATACTTACTATATTAATATACTGCACAGCTCCTCAGGCCTGGGTCTGTGTCAATAACTTTCAATTTTTTGACATCTTTCTCCAGGCTGATACAGTACGCCTATGTTTCCCTTACTACAGAACAGTAGATCCTCTTTGCTCTTACAATGGTAACTCTGGGTGGTAGTGAATAGCAAAAACACATTATATAATTCTTCAGCAGGGTATTTATATAATACATTTTTTATAAAAGAATGCTATTGTGATTAATTTAATGTAATCAAAAACAAACATTCATTGTGGAGTGCAGAGAAACTTTAAAATATATATATTTTTAAGCTATAATAAATTAGATATTGCCTGATTTGCCATGCAGTATGCTTACAATGATGTTTGAAGTCCATCCTACATTAGAAGTCGCATCTTGCCAACTGTCCATCTTAGCTTTAATTTTCATAATGTTGACATAAACAATATATATTTGTAGGGTGGATTTCAGGCTATAATTGCTTTAACTGAGTGCTACACACAACATTAACCGTGTATGGTTAGGTGTATCATCACAACTTTGACTTTTATGTAATTTGCCGTGGCGCACATGGGTTACAGATTATGGCTGCTGACTGAGGGTGGGCGGGGAGCGCGCGGTCTCTACGATAACTCGAGCGCGCCTGATCCGAGCCAAGCCTCGCCGCGTGACATGTGCTCATCCGGGTACTCCTGAGTGAACACGTAACCCAAATCCTGAGCCTCCGATTAGCTGCTGTCAACTGAACCTTTTAACGCTTGTTTGTCACTTTTGCTTTCCAAAAGTGAATCCTGCGATAAAACATCGACATAATACGACCGCATGTGGACGTCTGGGTGGTTTAAAAACGTCCACGGACGACGCGTGGAGCAGGATAAAGAAAGCACATTATGGAAACGTGACAGTGGGGACCTTATGTAACGGTGTGTCCTGACCAATCAGAGCGCGGCATTTCTCCCCGCGTCTGCCTGTGGGTGGAGATGTTGATACAGAAAGGACGTCCTGCGTGTTTTGCCCGAGTTTAGCAGCTTTTTACGAGCTATACAAACTGTTTAACCCGGTGCTGAGGTCGAGTTTGTGTTAACTTAACGTAGACTGACGTTACAGCTGGAAAACGACGCGGGAATATTTGCTCGTGTTTACTTTTTTTGCGCGCTAGTAGCTTATGGGCTTCACCCACGCCTCGTGTGACAGCGTACGGAGATAAAAACAATTTGCTGAAGCTCACTAGGTTTATTTATTTGAAGTGTGTGTTCACTTGGACGTTTCTGAACCAAACAGGAGCTGTGCTGGTTTTGGGCTGTGGTCACCTGCTGCCCACACATGCAGCCGCCGCTGCTCAGCAGACTCATCCCTGTGGATAAATCCATGGAGCAAGGTTAAGGAGCAGCAAACCCTTAACGCAACCTGACCGACTGAAACTGAGCAGGTGAAGAGCTACATCACCCTCGGATGTGAATGTGACACTTGACTGTTTTTGACACCAGAACAACACAAGAGAGGATCTTTGTTGTTGTTGTTGTTGTTGTTGGAAAACGCCTCCTCTCTCATTTTGACCCCATCAGGCATTGATAAAGAAAGCAGGTGACATGGTGGTCAACACCATCCACTGGTTTAGGAAGGGACTGCGGCTGCACGACAACCCGTCTCTGAGGGAGTCTATCCGGGGAGCGGACACCCTGCGCTGCATTTACATCCTGGACCCCTGGTTCGCGGGGTCCTCCAATGTGGGCATCAACAGGTGGAGGTAAGGCATGGGACAGGATGACAGAGCTTGATAGATGTGAATGTGAGAGGGAGTGATAGGTGGGTAGAGGGTTTAACAGATTGTGTCATTACTGGACCACAACCCCAAATCTAATGAACCCCATTTAAAGGTCCAGTGTGTGTGTTGCATCAAGCAGTGTAATCGCTGCATTGTAAGAGTCAGAATTTAGTTTGTCTGCTACTTGTAGAAACGTGGTGTTTCAACATGGTAGCCCTCATGGAAGACTGTTGATATAAAAAGAAAAATATAAAATAACAAGATTCTTTTCAGGTGATTATACATGCATGGAAACATAGTTATGGCTATTATATTCCATGCCTGTCTTATTTTGAAAATAGAGGCTGCCAATCTTAAACACTGCACCGTTAACCTAATAATCTCCCACTTTCACCGACTGAACCACTTACTTCTCTGTCCAAATATTTCTTTGCACTTTTGGTTATGCACTATACATACTGTAAAATCTGAAACTAAACTCGTATCTTTTACACGACATGTGTTTTCAGTTGGTATAAAACTATTTATTCTAAAACTATGCAGACTATTGGATTCATCAGGTTCAGTGCATGTTTATACTGGTTTATGAGCCATTGCTTTATCACTATATGTTATTTATTTCTGTATTTGGTTTTTAATTTTGTCATAGTAGGTCAACAGGATCAACAGTACAATGAATAAAACTGCGTTAAGTTGCAACAGCAGTGCTTGATCTAACATATAAAGAAATAGAATCAAATAAAAATGAATCGAATTATATATTTTAATATTATTTATATAATATATGTAAATAAAATGAAAAAAAATGTATAAATGTACTATATAAGTGTATTATACACTGTATGTGGATTGTGTGCAAAAGTGACAAGAGTATTGAAGAAGCAACATGTTTCACCATTTTCTACAACTAATCAGTTAAACAGGAAAATGATTGACAGGTTAAACAATAATGAAAGCAATGGTTTGCTGCAGCCCTATAGACAAATAAGTTTCATTCATTTGAAGTCATCCTAAGTTTGATCAGGCTGACAAACCCTGCTTTAAAATCGGGCAGTGTATTTAATGTACCTTGAGACTCTGAAGGCACATTGAGAAACTCAATTTGGCCACTACGCCTAATGACATTTTTTAAGATATTTATATGTTTTCCTTCTAGTATTAAAGCTCTTCCCAATAACAGGTTTGTTTTTCAACTCAATTGTGGTGTAAGGGTTCTATCACAAAGAAAAACTGCTAACAGTTTATACCAATATACAGTCTGTTGTTGTGTAATCTTTAGTGTCACCTACGCCAGTTTCAGATAGATGAAAAATACAGGATATTAAAAAATGCTGTCTAGGTGCATCTGTCTTTTCCAGCCTTTGCACTGTGTTTGTTTATTGAGTGCATGTTTACAATAGGCCAGTTTCCCGGTATTACTCTGACTCTGACCATGATGTTGCAGGTCATTTTCCTGCTTATTAACTCTGCTGCTCAGCCCTGGAGAGCTGAGAAATTGGGTCAGTGTGGTATGACAATTACATCATCATATTGCCCCTTCACAGCTTGACCTACATTAAACACACACATTCTCACGAGACCACCTACCCCACTCCCTTTTGTCAGTCATGCCTCCTTATTTATGCACATATATAATCCATATCATTCCGATTTTCCAATACCGAGCCATGCCAAAGCATTGTGAACTGGGGTCAATGCTTCGAGATTCCTGCTGCTGTTGTATTGTTTTAATGTGGTGAGCAGATGTGTGAGTGGAAATATGATGTAATGATTTGCAGGACAAGCGAGTGATAGTTTGACAGAATATTCAAACTTTAGATAGGGAGTCTAAAAAATATTTTCAGAATACACAGCATTAATTATTGATGTCTGACATCGAACATAAGATACTTTTTTTCTTTCAGTCCTACTATTACATACTATAAGACTACCATGCTTTTTAAGTCGGAAGCCTTTCATCAAGCAGATGACAATGTCCTGGACATCAGTTATGCAGTGTTGTGGCAAAGTAGCAATAATTATTGTTCCGGCCTTTTGGGTTTTTGGTCTAAAATTTCTTTTTGAACTAATAAACGAAAACAAAATATTTTTTTCTTAACAAATCTCTGTCATGGTGAATTTGGAACCAATTCTAGTTCATTAATAGAATAATGAAAAGTATATTTGTTGTATGCAAAGTAGGTAGCATGCAGTGTGAATAAAAGAACATTTAATACTTTAACCAAATATGCATAAACTGTGTTTTGACTGTGTTTGTCCGGGTTGAAGAAGTTTCTGTTGACTGTAAACGGTGTATTGTCTATGTGACATGACAGTTACATGATGGCCTTCATTTTAATTGTGACTACATCAGCCCTTGTAGCTTTCTCATATTGGTGTCTTCTCATGGAGGCTGTTATGTCTCTGCAGTGCAATTTGAAAACTTATGAAATTACATTAGTGTTGTTGTTTAACTCTAAGCTTCAGTTACTGCAACACATGATTTATTAGTTTTTTCAGAAATTCATCATGTGCCACAATAAGGTAAACAGATAATTATAAAACCACCGATGACCCCAACAACACCAACAAGTCCTCACTGTTAATATCAACTTATTCACCAGATACCATTAAAGGTCCAGTGTTTAAAATTTGACATTTTGGCAGAAACGCATTATGATAATCAACAACAATTCTTGTTCGTGTCTAATTACTTGAAAATAGGAATTGTGTTTTCATTACCTTAGAAGAAGCTCCATGTATCTACAAAGTCGTGTTTATACATTTTTATTAGCCCCGAACACACAAACTAAACACCAGCTCTACATAAGGCCTTTTGCAACTTTCACAGCTGCCATAGTGAGTGAGGAGCTTGGCGAGGTGGGCGGTATTTACCTGGTTACAATCTGCACCTTCACTGTTAGATCCCAGTAAATCCTACACAATGGACCTTTTTAAAGTGTTCTACATATTATAAGGTGCAGCATCCTCCCACACAGGTTCAGATATTTTTGCTTCACAGTTTGTTCAGCAGTACAATACAGGCAGGGATGACAAACTATAAACCATCTGCCTGATGATAACAGCTTGTATACACTAACTAGGGGATGTAATGCCTCTCTAATAATCGCCTCACCCTTTCCTCATCACTCAGGACTCAGGAAATAAAAAACAGGCATAACAACAGAACTTTTCCAAGCTATCTGTATTTACAGATTCACACCTGAATGAATTTTCAACTCCACACATGGTAAGGCTGTGACTGCATATCCAACAAGCCTATCAATCAGGTACAATGGTCCTCACAGCCATTACTGTCCCATTAAACTGTTGAAACCATGTGACGCGTGCACACACACCTTCTTGGTGTAGGTCATCAGGTCAGCTAAGCCAGTAATTAGTGGTGGTCTCATGATTGCATTTAGTCTCAACTGTATAATCAATTAAATGACCCCTCTGTCTGTTTGGTTCCAGGTTTTTGTTGCATTGTCTAGAGGACTTGGATGCGAGCCTGCGTAAACTCAACTTACGTTTGTTTGTCATTAGAGGCCAGCCTACAGATGTCTTCCCCCGTCTTTTTAAGGTATTACAGATGGAATTTAATACTACCGTTATTATTCATTTCCATTGAGATTACTTTTTACTTCTACATACCTGTATGATTATATGTGACAATTGAAACTGAAAAGAAACT
The DNA here is from genome assembly GCF_000972845.2 of Larimichthys crocea. Lineage (NCBI taxonomy): Eukaryota > Metazoa > Chordata > Actinopteri > Sciaenidae > Larimichthys > Larimichthys crocea. The sequence continues at coordinate 5,346,193 of NC_040031.1, forward strand.
GAGTAGAAGATGCTATCTTATACTTTTGTAGATTTTTAATCATTTTAACTTAATGTTGTATCTCATATCAATATATGTCGTAAAAATCACTTATGACTCTAGTTACAGTTTCCCACAACCACAAAAGTTTGAGGTTAATTCCTCAAAACCAATTTGTTGTAATGATTTTTGACTAAAAAAATAATATAAAGCATAAATGTTAGAAGGATAGACACTATCAGTCCATTTTTTTTAACGAATAAATAAACAACTATATCTATAACTGTGTGTGTGCGTGTGTGTGTGTTAATTTGCTTCTCAGGAATGGGAGATTACCCGTTTATCTTATGAATATGACTCTGAGCCGTTTGGCAAAGAACGGGATGCAGCCATACAAAAACTAGCCTGTGAGGCTGGGGTAGAGGTCATGGTGCGGATTTCACACACCCTCTACAATCTGGCCAAGTAAGTGACTATACACTATTAATTATGTAATGTGAATATGTTATGTAATTAGACCTACTTGAAACAGTGTTGGTTGTCATGGCCTGCCCTGTTTGAGTGTGTAAATATTGATGTTGATTTTCTTCATATATTTTTTGTCTTAAAGGATCATAGAACTCAACGATGGTCAGCCTCCTCTCACATACAAGCGCTTCCAGGCCCTCATCAACCATATGGATGCCGTGGAGCTCCCTGCAGAGACGATCACACTTGATGTCATCAAAGAATGTGCCCCACCCATCAGTGAAGACCATGATGATAAATTTGGGGTGCCCTCACTGGAAGAGCTCGGTAAGGTTTTTGTAACTCAGTGCATGAATACTGTGATTTTGTTGTGTATATAAACAAACACTACTACTATAGTTTCACAGTTGCAGACTTGTTTTTATACTTTATATTTTGTTTTTTCAGGTTTTGATACAGAGGGCCTGACCACAGCAGTATGGCCAGGTGGAGAAACAGAAGCCCTCATAAGGCTTGAGCGGCACCTGGAGAGGAAGGTAAAAATATGTCTGACCACACAGTGTATGCACAAAATAAAAAACAAATAGCTGACTGCACTCAAAAGTCATACCATGAACATAACATTTTAACGTAACAGTTTTTCAATAGAAAGAGTTGCACAGAGGTTTGTAGAAAGCCCTTAAGTCTACAGTTTGGATACAAAAGGTGCACTCTTCTGAAAACCTGTGACAAGTTGTTACAAAAACAAAATAGATTCATCGTATTCTACCCACTTCAAGTAATAAATAATCCATCAGTTGTATGCTGATGTTGTATCACCATCAACAGCATCTTTGTTTCACAGAGATACAAACACCTCATCTGATGTCATTTTTTCCGGTGCAGATTTCCTCTCATCACAGTGGTATTATTTTTGTTGAAATTGATTGACCATCTCTTACAGGCCTGGGTGGCAAACTTTGAGCGTCCACGTATGAATGCCAACTCCCTGCTGGCCAGTCCCACAGGTCTCAGCCCCTACCTACGTTTTGGATGTCTCTCCTGTCGACTCTTCTACTACAAACTCACCGACCTGTACAGGAAGGTACGAACACAGACATTTCAACATCTTCTCTAGCCATGTTTCTTTTAAACATAAAAAACAAATGATAAACTTAATTTTGAATCCTCTTTACGTGTTTTTTGTGTCTCATCAGGTCAAGAGGAACAACACACCACCGCTTTCTTTGTATGGCCAGTTATTGTGGAGGGAGTTCTTCTACACAACTGCCACCAACAACCCCTGCTTTGACAAGATGGAGGGAAACCCTGTGTGTGTTCAGATCCCCTGGGACCGAAACCCAGAGGCACTGGCCAAGTGGGCAGAGGGACAGACAGGCTTTCCCTGGATAGACGCCATTATGACCCAGCTGAGGCAGGAGGGGTGGATCCATCATTTGGCGAGGCACGCTGTGGCTTGCTTCCTCACCAGGGGAGACCTCTGGATCAGCTGGGAGGAAGGCATGAAGGTAAGAATGATATTTAAGTATTTCCCTGCTGCTGTCCTGGTGCTTCAAATGACTTCCATTCATTGTTTTGACTCTGTGTCTTGTGCAGGCGTTTGAAGAGTTACTTATGGATGCTGACTGGAGTGTAAATGCAGGCAGCTGGATGTGGCTTTCTTGCAGCTCGTTTTTCCAGCAGTTTTTTCACTGCTACTGCCCAGTGGGATTCGGACGACGCACAGACCCTAACGGGGACTTCATACGGTCAGTCAGCAGATCTGCATTATATTAACTTCAAAGCCCTGGTGCTGTTGGTTGTTTTGTAGCCTCACGTGGGGGAAATGATTTGTCAAGGTTGCATCGTCTGCATCACACCACAGAGTCATGTCAACAATAATGAGAATCATGTGACCTAATCAATACTGTCTAAATTAACGAGGAGGAAAAATAGTTTTCATGTGACATCTGTCACATATTTCTGTTGCATGCTGCAGGTTTCATTTCCATTTTCTTATCTTCTACATGTGTCTTCATTCTTTTCTTTCTCTGCTCCCAGGCGTTATTTGCCCATATTGAGGGGTTTTCCAGCCAAATACATCTATGATCCTTGGAATGCCCCAGAGGATGTGCAGAAGGCAGCCAAGTGCATCATAGGAGTCCATTACCCCAAGCCCATGGTGAACCATGCTGAGGCCAGCCGCATCAACATAGAGCGGATGAAGCAAATTTACCAGCAGCTTTCCTGCTACAGAGGACTGGGTAGGGACATGACCCACATACTGATTACCTCAAACTCAACGTCTTTTTTTTAGACAGATAAAACATTTCAAGAAGACTCTATATATAAAGTTCTGACTGACAGAATTCCCTATACAGGACAACTACAGAAGCTTATTTTGAAAATTCTAATTTTCACATTTTCTTCTCTACAAATAATATTCATGCACATTTGCATCAGTTTGTTAACTATCAGGCGCTGCATTGTTAATTCCCTTGATGGTCAGATGATAATGAGACCCTAGAGCAGAAAATTACAATGTTTTGGGTTTCTGGTAACTACTATACAAAAAATAGCACCAATTTTGATGCTTTTAGTTCCAGATTTATCAAAGCAATCAGGGTAAGGGAGCAGCATTGAGGATGTTTATAAATGCACAGTATTGTGTGTCTTTTATATGTCACCTTGTCAGTTAGCTTTGTTTGAAGACACAGCATACTGATGTTTATGATGTCGGCTAGATGTTTATAGACATGGATTGCTCACATAAGTGTTTTATTGTGAGTAAATTGCTTTGGTTCCCTCGCAGGCCTGCTAGCAACAGTACCAGTCAATCCTACCAATGGCTCAAATGGCAGTAATGTTGGAAGAGTCAACACAGAGAGCAGTCAAAGACCAGGAGGGTCCTGTGAAAACCCGTCCATACAGGAGGGAACATCTCGAACAGGTTTGTAGGTCTGATTGTTAATGGTTGATAAAACACAGTTCCTTGCACAATAATGCATGCATACACTTAGAAAGTCAAGATACTAAAATTTACTTTATTCAAAGTGATTATACTCATGAATCAGGTCAGTCAGCGTGATATCACATATATATGAGAACTGGTAACTGAATATTTACTTTATCACACTAAACTTCTGTTATAAAGCAATCAAATGCCCTGAGCCAGCACTGCTAAACTGCAAAAGAAAGTCATAGGTATATTCGCTTCACCATTAAAATGATAATTTCTGAGCTGATACCATGTGAATCTGAAATAATCTTTTCTGCGTGTTCTGTGTCATGTTTTAATGCAGAAAGAGGACAGTCCACGCAGAAGCGCCGCCGTGAAGATGCTTCACTAGAAAGCAGCTCTAAATCCTGGAAGCAGAGCAAATAGTGTGCAGAAGGCAGAACACAAAGGATCCCTCTGTCCGTCCTGTCATCTGGATAGCATCCTCTCCACACACAGCAGTAACTGTAACTAACAACCGTGGAGGAGACAGAATGGAGTGGCTGGATTTAGCTGATACTATTGACTGTTTGTCGTTGTACATAATATTTGTTCAGATTGTCAAAAGTCCAAAATGTCTTGGTCTCGAGGTTCTGGACACATTTCACTACTCAGGAACAGAAGAAGGACTTGAGAAAATATATATATCAGAGTGAGGTCTTCCACTATACTTTGTCTCTGTACAAGCAAAGAGACACTAATCAATATTAAAAATGTCCTTTTTTTTCTTTTATTTTTTACCCCTCAACGTCTCACATCAGTCATGTCAGGATATCAATAATAATAATATGATCAGGAGAATAAACACCATCTTTCCCCCAGTTATTCAGGCAGCTTAAAGAGTATCTAGGCATGCATCAGTTCCCATTGATAGCGAACTGAACATTTTGCTAATACCTGACAGCTTCGGTCCCTGATTCCCATCTGAGTGATTGGAACCAAAAACACAATCAGTAGACTGTGGAAGATTCCTTGTATACAGCTGACACCCTGAATCTCTGTTAACACGCTGACATGAGATGACCTGGATAAGACACAGTTCTCTCAGAAAACACACCATGAAATATTTCACACAAAGAATATTCACACTCGTGAATGTAAATAATGTGAGAACATTTAAAGGTCTGATGTACGGTAGTAAAGGTATTAGAAGATTGTCAGGTTTGGCTATAAAGCAGGTCTCATAAAAATAATATTTGTAAATATTAATTGTTTTTGATTTCCAGCTTTTGTATATTTGGTCATGGGGTTTCACGACTCCTTTTGTAAAGAATGTCTTACCAAAACTGTAAAGTTCTACTGTGAATGCATGTGCTTTTTGTCTCCCATGTGATCATATATAATCTTATTATTTTTGTATAAAGAACAACCAAATTCTTACTGCACCAGAATAATTGTCGTATCGTCTTTATTTGTCTTGTTTTATTTACATCACAGTGCCAACAGATTTTTATTTCACATTGTTCTCTGTACACGAACACTGCACGACATCTCAACAAGCCAAGTGATTCAGTTCAAACATTTCAAATCAGTGTCATGACTCCCACACCCTTTGATTCAAAGTTGTTAATAAAACACGAGAAAGTCCAGTGGGTGCTGCTGCTCTTTGCTGGACCTGTATGTGAACTTTGAACCAAAGAGTGTGTTGTTTATCAGTTTCCATAGGTTTTGATCTTTATCCAGTTTTCCTAAAACTTGCAGATAGAAAATAAAGTAAGAACATGTACGCAGTGGAAAAAAGGTGTGATTAAAAACACACCAGGCCTAAATGAAATGACTCACAGGTAAATCATGTTTGCACTGCGGACGTCATCTCATGTCACGCTGCTGTGTGATCACGCACTCCGGGGTGGAGACAGAAAAGCTTGCGGGAGGGTTGGAAGCGTAAAATCCAGGATGCATTTAAACTCCATCGTGTCCAATAGCAGCTCGGTGGGCGGTGACAGCTGGACTCAAAGCCTCGGTAAAATGCCCCTGCACATGAATGTAGTGGCAGCTGGTGCAGATCTCGACACTGTGTTTTCTGGCTGGTTTGTTTGACCGACTGTTGGAGATGGAAATGAATCAGGACAACATGCAGAGGAAGCCTGTCCGCCTCATCGCAGCAGCTTGTAATAACTCGGGGATCGGGAAGGATGGAAAAGTGCCCTGGAATTTACCGTAAGAGTGACTTGTCAGACTAGTTACTAAATATTGTAGCCTATCTGTTATATGTAGGCCTACATATATCTGCAAACCTCTGTAAGGTTTGTGGAAAAGTTTATAAAGCCCATGAAAGCAGCTCCAAAGAATTATTTCCACAATCCAATATGGTTTATTTCTAGTGAAACAGAAGAGCTTCATGTAATGGATGATAAATTCTTACTTATTGTTGCTTAGAAGCAGACAAAAATGACATCAGTGATTAACAGCTGATGACAAAAAAGTTATGACATTTATTCAAATGTATAATTGACTTTTGATAATGTAATTGATGAATAGATAATAAAATATAATAATAGATAAGTATATTACTATTATTAGAAATCTTCAGGACAGGTAGTAGTAGAGTGGAGAGTAGTGGTACAGTATATTTAAAGTAAGTAGCAGCAGTAGTTATAAAAGCGATGCCTCAAGGGAAACTTGTGTTTTAATACGTCAGCATATTCATCACATTCTTTGTTCAATGTGGTGCAACAGTACTCAGTAACAGCTGACTGTTTTCTGATTCATTTATCTTTGGTAATGTGACTCTTACAGATGTGAATTCCAGTATTTTATGAGCACTATCACGAGGGTGTCAAGACCAGGTAATGTTCATTTAATCATTTATTGCAACCTTAAAGCCTGGGTATCATTCAAGACTAAAATACACCTGTATTTCAACATTTTTATCAAAGTGATATTACTTAAAACTGAAAACTGTCAGCTCACAGCCATAAGGGGACATTCCCAGAGAATGTACTTTATCTCAGTATATGTCAGTATCATGATATAAAATTACATATGCCATGATAGAAGATGTTATTCATAGCATCCACCTCTACTTGACAGTTTTCCCACTTTGGTTTTGGTTCAATTCTTTTGCTACCCCAAACTTTTAAGGTTTTGAACCCAGTCCTGTACTATATGCCATCAAAATAAATGTGAGAGCTGCAATAGTTGAGATTTGGAGTTTATAGTCAAATATTTTGTTGTATCCGTTTCAGGCAAGATGAACATGATGGTCTGGGGCAAACAGTGTTGGTTCTCCCACCCAAAAACTTCCTTTCCGATGGCCAATATGATGCATGTGGTGCTGAGTACGAAACTGGAGTGAGTGCTTTTTGTTTTCTCTCCTATATGCATCTACAAGGGGAGAAAGATATTTTATCCACAAATCATACCAAACCTTATCTTACATCACCATTCATCATTAACTGTTACCTGATTAAAACTTTACACATACCTGCACAAATCTCTACAGATCTTTTCATTCAGTACATATATTTATAATATCTGCTTATGCTTCCTGACGTGTTAGTAATATCTTTATGTTTTTCTACTTAATATATTTATTTTGCACCAAAATTCTGATTCTGGGCAATTCTTCTCTCACAGTACGGTTCCAGATCACGCCCACTTCCTTTGTCAAGACTTTGAGAGTGCCGTACGCCTGGCAGCACAGCCCCCACTCGCTGGCCTAATTGACACCGTCTGGGTTGTGGGTGGAACACGGGTCTACAAGGTAAACAACTTGAAGCATCATCGAAGCCTCTAGTATGGCAGAAAGTACAGCTGGATTAACTACATTTAGTACATTTAGATGGTGGTCTCCTGTGAATTCCAGCGATGCCCTACTCCATGCAGGAGCAGCACCTTTTTGAATTATGTGCATGGAAACAGATGGCAAACTAAGGACAGAATCAGCCTGGAGTTGAGTGATTTTAAGTGTGTAGGTTTAGTGGTGTCTAGCGGTGTTGTTGCAGATTGCATCCACCTCCTCTGGCCATCCATGGGTGAAAGAAACTACAGTGGCTGTAAAATGCATATTAACTGTGAAATCTGACAGTCCATGGAAGAGGTTCTGATTATACACCAATGAAAACATGATTTGCATATTATATTGTAGTTCTGCCATATTCTGTAAATGGAAACTTCTAAAGTCTCACACACTGGACCTTTAACCTTTTAAAAATGATCCCATACCAGCTTACCAGGGTTGGTACGCAGGAAATGATAAATGTTTAAGGCCATTTGAAGCTACTAATATACATTTTGTGCTAAAGTACACATTTGTGATGTGACCAGAATCTCTTGCTTCCTGTTTATGATCAGGATGCGTTGAAGCACCCGTGGTGCGACTTGGTTTACCTAACACATGTGATGGCAGACTTTGACTGCGATGTTTTCTTCCCTGAGTTCGACAGAGGACTATTTAAATTGCAAGAAAGGTATGTGTTCATCTCATCCTCACACCATTACAGTGCAAGTTATCCTGACCTGGGCCTTTAGTGTTTCTAGTCTTTTGCTCTAAACACCAAAATCCAGTCAGAACCAGTTACCAAAACAAGCATATCTCTTACAATCTGTGTAACTTGACAGTGTGAACCTTCACTGATGCCCCTTTTGAGTTATAAAAAGATCATTTATTGTAATAATGATTCAGTAATGTGCTCGCCACCAGTATGAAGAAGGGATTTTTGCCTTTTGTTACAGAGCAACCATCTGTGCACAGGCTGCGTTGTCATTGGTTTAGTTTAGCTAAACCAAGCTTTAAGTATTTGCTGACATCGCCATGGTACAACAATGGCACTGAACTGAAACAGTAAACTAATGAATGTTGTTCACTAAAGGTCAATTTTTATGTTTTTGGTATTATCTTGTTTTTTACCATTACAGGTAATATATAATTGTTTGTTATTGTTGACTAAAATGTCTGCATGTTTCATTATGTCTTCTTTCACAATAAAAGCTTGTGGTTTTGAAGACAGTTATGTTCTACCACTTGCTAGTCTTGTGATTGTTTCATTGAATTGTTATCCATTAATTTTCTGTCTTTTTCTTTTCATTCCAAACAAGATTTCCTGATGTACCGAGTGGGATTCAAGAGGAGAATGGCATCAAGTACAAATGCCAAGTATTCAAGAGAGAGATGAGTGATGCTGTGTAGACAAGATCTCATCAGAAAATACTCAAAATCAAGTATTGCTGAGTAGACTGCAGAGACATGCCCAAACCAAAACCCCCGGTGTATCTTTGTATTTTTTTATATATTATTATTATTTTTATTTTTATTTAATTCAAGGAAAACCAAAGTCTTGTCAATATAGTCACTGAGCATACCAGCTAGAGTAAATATGACCTTTGTAATGCATCCAAACTGGGGCTGGAGCCTATCCCAGCTGACTGTGAGCACTGTGAGACACTTGAACCACAGTCCAGTTTGTTTTATGTGTATTCACTCTAATTTTTAATGCTGTTTAGTTGCTGTTTGATTATGATCAGTTGTGGTATTTTAATTTATTTTTATTTTTTTTATCCCCTGCCACCTTCTGCTGTCACCTTGTCACTTGTCAGCGTTCCCATCTCATCCTCCCCCTCAGTATTTTTGTAGCTGCTTGGAAAATATGTTTGTCGGTGAGTCAGTCAGCAGCCTACGTCAATGACAGCCTGTACTCCGGGTAGTACGGCAGATCTGGTTTGTTCTAAGCCAACATGACAGATGCCAGTTTTGTTGTTTTGATAATGACTGTGTTGTTTACATACATATAGAGATGTTACATCTTTAATATTTTTGTTGTTTGCAGTTGTAAGACATATTCACTGATGAAGGGTTTACTGTTGTATGGACCTTTTTAACAAAAATATTTAACTGTACATATTTTATGAAGGAACAACTGACATTTTGTGACTTTTTAATAAAATTTGCCTCATTCATCTGGTTGTATGTGATCCTTTTTGCCACTAGATGGAGGCATATCAATGAGAGGTGGGGAGACTGTCACGCTGCTGGTAACTGATTATAAACATGTCCCAGACTTTAACACCAGCCACTATTTGAAGGCATTTGGAGAACTGGATTAAACACACGGTGTCAACTGCTTAGTGTTACAAAGCTTAGTATTAACTGGGTACTGAAGGTTTGATGGTTTTGCAATAGTAATATAATATTGATGGTCACAGGGATTTTACTCCAAAAATGATAAAAACATACATTATATTTTTAAACCCCTTTGTCAAAACACTTGGACATTTTGAAGTATGTAATATAAATTAAACTGACTGTGCTCAGAACAACACAAGACTAAAGACACCTTAAAGAGCAATTTAAATAAGTTTTATTTGTCTATTCTTTTTAGTTTCCCCAGAGGACTTCATAATGAAAGAGAAAGGGAGTTTCCAATTACCTCCCTCTTCAGTCTGATTCTTCTGAGAACTCGACAAACAACTTTTACATTAATCAGCCGTAACATCTGAACACATGATAAAGGTATGTCACTGTATTGCACTGCAACAACATTTCCAGTCATTGTTAGAGTATCAACAGTCATTTAAAATGATACCTCCATTTACAGTAGGTGTTTTCCCATTCTTGCAATGCCTGCACAAGACATGCATTTTGGTGACCTCATGTGGTTCGAGGTCAAATACTTCATACATGTTTGTGGTTTTCAAGACAGTTTGTAAGACAGAAACTCACAACACACCCAGACACTGAAGGAAAAATGTCTTTAAAAAATTCCAGTACGTTGAGCAATGCACAGACGTGTACATGGCGGAGATGAAACAGAGGCCTTTTTTACAGTGGATATTCTGACTTGTCACAAGAACAGGTGTTACTGATAACATTAATGATGGTTTTGTTCTTTGTGTCAGAGTAAGCCTTGACAGTGTGACAATGAGCCAGTGTGCAGAATACCAGGAACCTGAAACTCAAGCAGCCAGAATCCAGAAATCCATTAAAATTATTGGTGACCTGTGCTTTTCCTACTGTGACATGTTAGCACGTCCTCTTTGAAAAAAGCCTATTAATTCCTGATACAGTAGCTTTCAAAAGAAGCCTCAAGGACAAGCACTGACAACCAGTTTTATATGGTCAATGACACAAAATCAGACATGAATGATTCAAAAGATTAAGTGATACAATCCCAACAGACTGCACCTCGCCACAAGCCAAATTACCAGTAGTGACAGATGAGCCTGCATTTCCAAGTTGTGAATCTCAGATGTTCAATATAGAAAGTTATTTAGCTTTTGGTGCATTGAACGTCCATCAATGTGACATTCATTTTCCGCCCACAGCATGTACAGTATATTTGTGTTCTCTCATTGGGGTTGCAGGTTGGAGTCTCTTTTGAGAGACAAGTAATGACAAAAGAAACTTTCTGGTGTAGGTGGGGAGAAAAAGATTCAGTTGAAGGCACATTAAAAAATCCCAATCTATGGTGCAGATGTTAACATAAGGGAGAAAACACAAGAGCAATAACAATATTAGTGTTTTTAAGGCTGAAAGTTAGTATGTAGGGAAACCAAACAAGATTATTAAATGCACATTTAAGTGTTTTTTCCAAACTAAATCTGGGGTGTTTTAGCTCCTTTTGATGAATGTACTTCTAAATAAAAAATCTAGGACTTGAGACTCACACTGACTTCAAATGAATATTTACTGCAGCAGTGGTTGTCCACTCTGGTTTCAGCTGGAAATCACTGCATTTAATTGCAGATGTCATCTGTTTCTGGTGAGATAGGACCCATAAAAGCAATATGTTAAGCGCGGCTAATATCCAGCAGAGCTGTGTTTGAAATGAAAAGGGACAATTTATACTCCCTCTTATTAACCTCTCAGGCCTGTCTGTGTAATTCAAGAGCACAGCGCGAGACGACAGTCGACAGAGGACAAGAGGACAGTGGGTAAGAAATAGAGGTGACTTTTATTTATACACCTGAGGTCTCGCCTTGATACGTCCTGATTAACTCCTGCATTTATTACTTACAGAAAGACATAACTTTGCAACATGATGAATAAAAGAAAGTGCGGCTGTCTGTGTTAAATTAGTAACCTTCAGTACATCAGCTGCAGTACTTGAAGTACTGTTGTAGCCCCTCAAGGGTTCCATGTTGTGAATGCTTTGAAAATGAACACTAGTCAAGCATCCATCTGCCGAGTTCAGATTCATTACCAGATGCACTCACTTTCGCATCATCTGCGCAGTGGCTATCACCATGACTACGGGGCCATGCTGAGTGATGCACACGGCAGCAGATGGGAAGTGGAAGTTGTTAACGTATATGACGCCCCCTCCCTCCCACCCTCTGGACACACAAGTCCTTTCTCTCTTTGTTGTGACCACCAACATCTACATTAAGAGAGAGAGGGAACCTTGAGGCATAAAGTCATGTCTTCGTTAGCTGGGGCGCTCGCTCCCATTAAAAATCAAAAGAAAAAAAAAAGCATGTTTCAAGGGCTTTTGACACATTCAAAGTGAGTCAAGAAGACATTTTTAAATGCCCTCTCTTGTTTTAGACAATGCTCAGTGAGATTGTATATTGATTTTGTGGCTTCTGTTGCACATAGACATGAGAAACTCATTAATGAAGCCAAACATAATGGAAAATCTATTTTTGAATAATAATCTAAATAAATAAACCACTTCAAATCCAAATGAAAGTTCATTTTCCTCCCTGTTTTATGGCATCGTGCGGGTGTGTTTAAATTCATTTGAAATGATAATAAAGTGACATTTCAGCAGTGAAATAGCTTATAATAAAGTGCCTCCATCTGTAAAGTAACAATAAAAATCTGAGACACAGTCAGATTTCCTCCCTGAGGGGAACTATTGTGCTGCCAAGAACATTGTGTGAAAATGAGACACTTGCACAGGCTCTAAATAAAACAATTTGAAAAGCCTTGTTTGTCCTCAGTTGTGCTCTATGGTAATACATTTGAGCACGTCTGTCATGTCATAGTTATGTCATGAGGCATTTTATGTTAAGTTATTGTGATGAGGTAAATAAGCTGTAATAAAGTCTTTATTTGTCAAGGGACTACATCAAAGCGTGCCACATCGGGATGCCATTGCATTTGTCTCACTTTCGGATCTCACTCTGGGATGTCGTTACATCACCATCGTCATGTCTTATTACATGAATTTACACCTGCAATAAAAGTGTGTTGCTTCTCATGTGAATGCGATCGGACTCACTAGTAAATAGGGTGTACATCTTTTCAATTTTATACGTGGTTCTTGCGAGGTTACATGATCATTTTTCTATTATATATTATAGAATTTCATATAAATAAATATGGATATGTTTTTATTCCAAGATAGCAGATCGTGGCATCAGAAAGGGAGTAAAAACTAATTGTCTTCACCTCGGCAAAGCTGCCTACATTTTCAAACAGAATTTAAGCACCCATTAAATCTAAGCCATTTAGAGTTGTTGTTGTTTCAGTTAGCACTCTCAGGCATCTTAACTGTGAAGTTAAGAAAAGGCACCATTGTAACATGCCCAATTAAAATATAGGAATATAAATTACATGCTTGAGTTGAGTCCACTTTTAGACTTTAGAAACTTTAATCTGACACTGACACCATGCAGAGATAAATAATTACAACAATACACATCCAGTTTTAGATTTAATTTGAATCAGTCCACACAGCCTCTGTCAGTCGTCTCCTCTTAAAGGGGCAACAGGGTTGAAAATTGGTCTCTCTCTACGTAGCTTTAGTTTACCATAGCTTACCTCAAAGTCCTTCTTGGTACCATTCAGGACCTCCAGACTACCTGTCCTTACATCATAACCATACGCCCTCAGCCGCTGGATGCGATACATTACTATCTGTGTGGTCAGCTCCAAAACAGTTGGAGTTAATATGATTTGGGACATGCTGATGCCCGCGCTGAGGAGACACTTAATACGATCAGCCAGAATAGTTTCAGGGTAATAAAGCACAGCCGGGCAGTTGAGGATGATGTCCCGCAGGTCTGCCTCAGAGCAGCCCATAGCGTCTTGGGAGTATGCCAAGGTGCGACGCATGCTGTCCGGGTCCAGCTCAGTGACAAAACCCCTGAGTTTGGAGAGGAGGTGGAGGAGCTCTGCTGTGCTGAAGCCCTTGTCCCTCAGGAAGAGCAAGTTCTGCCTCAGCGCCTCGGGAGGCTTGAGTAGGACAAATGGATTCTGGCTCAGCAGCTTCTGAAGCCAGATCTTCATGTTGGCCTCCTCTCCCCCAAGCTCCTGGTAGGCCTGCTGGAGGGTGCGCACCATAACTTCGTTCTGCTCTACCGGCCGGCTGAAGCTTTGGGGAGCGCTGGCCATGAGCTTGGTGATGATTCGCTTGTTGAGGTTTAAGCTTTGAAAGTAAGCAATGTTGTTCCGCTGGTTGTCATGGTGACTGGAGGAAGTGAAAAAGGAGGCTGGAAATTTCTCAATGATACCAATCAGGTCTTTTTGGTTTGGGCATACGGACATCCACAGCTCTCTCTGAGCTTGCATCTGCTCTGGGTGACACAGGACCGCCTCAGGGTGAACCGCTAGGATCTGGGAAACAATGGAGTCTGAGGCTCCCATGTCCTTCAGCACTTCAGCCACCTGTTTAGTATAGGCTTGACTCTGATGCAGCACCCAGCCTTTAAGTTTCCGAATCTTCTGGATGTCCACAGAGAGATCATAGAGGTCCTTTACTGTCTGCCGGTTCTCTGCTGAGCTCAGGGTTACACATGGTCTCAGGTTTAAAGGTAGAGCTGTGGCATGCTGGCACCGGAGGCACAGGGATGTTGCAATCAAGCGCAGCATTGATGCAAAGTCCCAAGGCTGGACCACCTTAGGGAGATGAGAGAAGAAGAAACTGCAGTGACAACCAAGCAGGCAACTAACATAACTAGTTGCTAAAAATACCAGCTTCTCTCCAAACAGGAATTATTAGGAAGAAAGGTGTGGACCAGGTGTCTCCTTTTCCGCCAAATTAGGTTTTGTTCTTAAACCGGTTCTGTTCAGGAATCGACAGCAGTCACTCAACAATAAATAATCTTCTAATTAAGATTAACTACCTCCTGTGTGAATGTCTGCAGATGAACAGGGTCTGCCTGTGCTGCTTTATTTTAACATCGGTCATCGCGGAGGTACTTGGAAAGCCCAATATTTTAACAATCATGAATGTCATTGTTATCTTGTTGTTTCACGAGTTACACAAACACCACACAGACTCTATGACTACATTTTCCTGACATTGTGCACAGCCATTTTTGTTCAGTTTTCTACTGACTGTCAAGAAAAAGAAAACAGTTTTCACTTCTACACTGACAGATATGTATATACATTGTGCTATCCAACCATCAAACCTTCAGACTCCTACCTGTATTATTTTTTAAGCTCATTTAAGGTGACTACTTTCTTAAAAGCACTTTGTAACTGAACCTCGTTTTATTTTGTTGTCAGTGCCTTCATAACACAGAAGATAATGGTTACTCTGCACAGCTGCTGCCAGATGTTTCATAGGGGGAAGTGGTAAAGCATGAGCCAACTTGTCACTGCACTGAAACATGCCGACTAAAATCAGATAACACATTAAAGCACACCAGTGTAAGGCACTTAAGTGGTCATGCATTTCAAAATAAAAGTCGTCTTCAATTTGACCATACATGCTAAATGTTTGAGGAGACAAGAGCAGATGCCAGCAGACATCACGAGACATGGCGGGATTTAATCACGCGGTTTAACATGATCACAGGTGGAGATTTGAGCGAGTATATCGACATTTTTTTACTAGCAAATAAATTACCTTTAGCTTTACCAGCGGTCAGCGGATGTGACGTTTTGTTATGAAACTGGTCTCTTCCTCTACTCTTGTTGTTTTGTGTGCTGCAGCGCCACGCAGGCGCAGTGGCGGGTACACGACAAGACTTTATGAAGTCAAACGTGACCCTGAAAAAGCTTTTAATGTTATTTTCCCTGCATAAGAATGTAGAAGTGTGAGCTTTATTTGATGTGTTTTATTTGATCACTGGCCTTATTTCTTTCCTGTTCCAAAGCTTTGCCCTTTTATTGCAGACCATATGTCCAGTAATCAAATAATTTTGGCAAAAATCTGTATCTCAAACAGCATTTGGTGCATCTCCAAACCCTGCAGCATACGGGCCCTGATGAGTGTAATCAGTGCAGGGCTAAATTGGACTGAACACACGGAGAGTTTTCTCACAGTTGGTGCTTAATCATGATGCTTGATCACCAGCTCTGCAAGCTGTTCCCTCAGCAGCACGAAAGCTGCTGCTGCTGAGTGGGTATCTGGGTTCATTATAGTTTATGTACTAGTAAACAGACAATATGTCTCAAAGGAAAACAGGTTGGTGCTTCTTTCGCTTTCAATACTCAGTATGTTGACAGGAATGAGTTGGTCATCAGAGTGCACTGGTGGTGTTGTTATTAACAGCTTTTATCACTCAGACAGATCATGTCCAAGCAGCACAAACGCAGCATAGCGAGAAAGATAGATTTGTTTTTGCATGTCTGTCATGGGAAACAATTTTCTTAATAGTGGAACCAGACGTATAAAATAACATGCAGGCCTGCAGAGTAAACAGGCCCATTCACCGTTCTTCTATTTGCAGTCGACCTGTAAACTGGCTCTCTGGCTTTGATCAGACATTTGAGCAAAGTCACGCAATCAGTATCCACCCTCTCTTCATGTAATGCTCCTGTGGTTTCTGTAGGAATGAGGAACTAAAGACTTAAACAGCATTTTTATTAAAAACAAAAACACTGGGAAATTGGGACTGGCAGAACAAAACGAGCTTCGAAAAATGCTCAGCTGAGGCTGGCAGTATGTGGAATCCTGTGTCTGAAATGTGTTTGTGGTCCAATATGATCCTGAAGGCAGAGCTTGTGTCAATCCCTTCTGATAAATGTGTAGCTGGTGTAGGATGAGTAACTTGCCCAGACTTGATTCGTAGATTTAAATCTATCACATACTTACTGTGACATTGTCGTGTTCGTTAACAATCACTCAGTGCTGCAGAGGGGTGCACAAAATAAAAGAAGCAACTGTAACCAGGTGATAGCACAATCACCAAAACACAATGGCAGTGAAGAAAAAACAGAATGCTTAGGAAGAGATGTTTGCACAAAGCGTAAACAAAAGCATTGAACTGGAAGAGGAAAGGAGAAGCTTTTCCAAAATGCCACTGACAATACAAGCAATATGTGATGCAGGCTGTCAGACGTCTTTGCAGATGCTCACACACTGCTTGTTGCTTTATGGAACTTTTTTGGTTTAATATGCAAGAAGAAGGTAACTGATCCAGGGAACTTAACAAAAACTTCCATAGGGGAAAAGGACCTTGAGGTGCTTTCCCACAACCTCACTGTCCTTTCATAAACATAGCTAGACGTCTCCTCATAAAGAAAACAGTGTATATTCCCAACATAATACAAAAGCCATCACACGACAGATAGCAAAAGTATGGGGCTTTCCCAGACAGTGTGCTTGTCCTCTGTCACCAACATACTAGAGCAAAGTACAAGAATTTACAACACGAGGAAATGAAAGCGAGAGATAGAGAGGTCACTAAAAAGCACAGGAGCACTGCAGTTTTTCACAAAGCAGACTTTAAACAAACCTGCCATTGTTTCATGTTTCAGCAGATCAGCGACCTTGCGGCTGTGTAAAAAAAGATAATTTTATCACACTGATATGTAGATTGTATTTTTCCTGTTGCAGTTTCCTTGTTGTTGCAATGTAAAAGCACACGTTTAACTTTCTCCTGAGGTTTCTTCTATTTGTCACCCTGTTTTCCTCATCTGAAGCAAGAACATAGGCTGTCTGTATGCTGAACAGACTGTGATTTCTAATACTGGAATACTGGTAAAAATGACTTTATATAATAACTTATTAGTAGGCTGACTGACCAGGCAAAGTCTCTTCGTAGTGTCAGCAGATTGTTTGATTAAAGTTACATATTAACAATGACAGTTACAATATAATAACATGACATTCCTAAATATTGATTGACGTCATTTGATGGCAGTGCTGTAGTCAAGACCAGCTAAACCGAAACCAAGACAAGACCGAGACTTTGAGGGGGTGAGACCAAGTCAAGACCAAGAGCAGACAGTATATAGTCAACTTAGGTAGCTAACATGTAGCTAATATTCGCCAAATCTCCTTGGGTAAGGCCTCGCAGCCTTCTCAGCAAGTCCCACAGATTTTCTTTTATACATTTTCAAATATAAAACAGTCTGTATACTATGGCTGATTACTTGAGGGTTACTATTAAAGGTGCTCTGATCAGGATTTTTGAGGCCAATCACTGATTACTGGCAGCTGTATCAGCCACAGGTCACAGGGTTCACAGTCCCAAACTGGAACTAGTTCATATTCATTTTTTCTTTCTTTCTTTTCTTTTTATAATAACCTGCTTTATAAAATACTGAGTTTGATTTGTTGGAATAACTTTGCACCTGTTGCTCATGGTTTTGTGGTTAAACCTTGACCTGAACTTTCCTGTTCTCTCTTTAATTTTCTGTGCCATGCAGCTGTTTGCTCTAGAGCTACAGACCAGCTGGTTGTTAAGACCAAGACTGATCTCAAGTACTACAACACTGCCTGATAGCATCAAAAAACAACAGGATACAATTTAATTTCACAGCTTTTATGCTGATGCCATATTACTCAACTCTTGAACAATGTGAAATTATAAGATGCAGCTCCTTCCAGATGATAAGAAGCACAAGATTTAATCTTTTGTGTTTTGTCACAGTGCAAAGAAAATAACACAATGAAATCTAATGACAACAGATACGTGCCACAGATTACCTGATACTTCTAGATTTGGTTCAGATTAGAAAGGCATTGTTGCATGCTTTAAGAAATGTGCGATCATGCTTACTTGCACGGAATCTTCTACAAAAACACACGGGATCATAAACACTCCCTCTGACTGCTGGCGAGCGACCTTGTGTGGTGACTGACCACGCCCACAGTGAAAACCTGTCCAACTGCACGAGCACAATTAATGTGCAACCAAGGAACACAACTATTTATTTATATGTTCTGTTGTTTGGCTTTTGTGTAGCCTTATCGGTTGTCTCAGATTTGTCACAATTCTTAATTACTTTAATGACTTTAATGCCTCTCCAGCCACTCCTGTCACTCATTCAGTAACTTGACATGTGTCGGGTATGTGTGTGTGTCATTGTGCAAACATTTACGTGCGTGTGTGTGTTCCTACGCCTGTCACTCTAAGGCTGAGAGTGTGTTTGTGTAGATCTTTGTAAGAATGTGGAGGAGGAGGGAAACTGGTATTAACTGGAGGCGGAACTAAAGTGACAAACCAAAGTGGATGTATTACTACAAGCACACCTCTCAGAGTGTGACAAATACATGGGCCAGGACAGACGGACAACATGACCTACATCAGATTTCTGTTTTTCTTCCTCCTCCACCGGGTCTCCAGTGAGGAGGCAGTGCCCGTTTTTAAAGCAATGGGCACTGTTATTGAGATGGGGTATTGTTTTGGAGTGGATTATATACTTGTGTATAGATGTACTCCAGGAGGAGACCAGCTGCTTGGCAACTCCTCAACTGATGGCGCACCCGTTACACCCCCTGCAGACCTCCAGGGTCGCATCCACATCAACCAACATCAGCACCTGCTCGGGCTGCAGATCAGTAACCTCACAGCCATGGACTCTGGGGTTTATAGGCGGGAATGTTGGCAGGACCAGACACTAACCAGCCAGCACACACAGCAACTCTATGTGTGCGATGAGGAGGGTGAAGCTGAAGAGGTCATTGTGAAGGAACAAGATGGACAGGGTGAGTTTGTGTGTAACAGCACTTCCATTGGTCTGGAGGGAACCTCAGTGCGCTGGTATCATGAAATGTATCCGTCTTATAAGCTCACACTCTTCCTGGATAGCAGCAAGTCGTTGGACCCTCTGGTGGAGGAGCTGCGTGGTGTTGTGGAAGTCAGAGACAGTGGGGCGTTGCTCTTGCTTGACAAAAGCATGTTAAAGAATAACCAGCACTTTTACTGCCTTGTGATCAGAGGTAAGCATTGTCTCAGTTTCCAAAACATGTATCTACCGGACATCAGTGACAGCAGGGACATGTATGCCTCAGTAGGGGACAGTTTGGTACTAAACTGCCCCTCTAATGGTAACCACCAGCAATGGCATACACCACTGGGGAGTATTAATGATAGCAGTGTGAAAGACAACCAAATGCACATATCATCTGATGATAAATCAGAAAGCTTCTCTTTGGTGATTCCTTATGTCTCTGAAGATCACGGGGGGGACTATTCATGCATGTCCTCCTCTTTTGAATTGCACTACATGCTGGTTCTTTGCCCCAAAGAGGAAACCCAAGAGAACTTTGTTTCTGTAGGCGGGAGTGCCTTACTACATTGTGATGTTAGTAAAGGTGACTCCCAAAGCGTGCAGTGGCACAGACTACAACCGTCAAGGGAATATGAACTTATCTATGACTCACACGACAAGACTGTCGCCATCCCAGAGGATCTGAGGGGCAGAATGACGCAGCTTGAGAATGGCACCTCGCTGAGGATCTCCCACCTGGAGATGAAAGATCAAGGTGTGTACTGGTGTGTTGTTTTAAGAGGCCCTCAGCTCATGGAGGATGGTGATGAATATGAAGATGATTATGACGAGGAAAATGCTGAGACTGGGGAAGATGATTACGAGGATGACAGTTACTGGCCTCAGACACACAGGTGCGTCTTAAAACAGAAAACCATCTTGAACTTTTTGAAGAAAACACCGGCGGATTTAGAAACTAGCACCCCACCTGACGAGCCAGAAGCCAGTAATGTGACTGCGTATGCTGTGGGGGGAGGACTGGTGGGGCTGCTGGTGGTTGGAGTGATTGTTGCAGTGATTGCAATAAAGAAGAGGGCAAATGCCTCATCGGCCTCTCGCTCTGGACACGACCAAGGACATAAAATGAACGTGGATCCTGGTTGCACTGAGAGGTTAACTAATAATGATGAACATGGTGCTTAATAGTGGCTCCAAGGCATTTTATTTGCAACTGGAAATAACTGTGCTATGAAACATGCCTGTAAATCTTTCTACATCAATTCTTTGTACATCATTGTATTTAGTTAGATAGATATGTCATGTTTCTTCTTCTTTTTAGGTGCTAATGACTAATTACTGGGTTTTATGCAATTATTTTATTTTTTTCAAAACCCTATCTTGGCCTGTGTTTTGCTTCTAAATAGAAAGAAATGTCAGTGCTGTCACAAAGTCTCTCCTCGGTTGTTATTGTTGGATACGTCAATGTACAAACCAAACAGTAGTGTAAGGAGATGATACTGTGTCTCAGACTTATCGGATGGGCTGACAACTTGGTATGGCTGTAATGTGACATGAAATGATGACTAAAAACCTGTTATGCTGCTCTCTTGTCAACAGATTGCTTGTTGCCACTAAGGCAACGGCCAAAATGTACCCGAAGTTCCCGTTTCAAAAGAATCCAAACAAGAAAAAGTAATTTCACTGTGACACTGACATTCATTAAGTAATTATTATAATTGCAGTCAGACCTGTCAGACTACGCTTTCTTTCTTACGCTTGTTGAGTTTATGGCTTCAAAACTGTCATATATTTAGGCTTTATTATCTTGATTGATATCAAAGCTACATGTTTTTTATATTTCGTGGCAGTGCAACAAGCAGCTGTAAACACAACACTGTCTATAATTAGATACAGCTAGCCTGCCAGCAAAGAGTAACTTATTTACACATCCAGAAGAGAGGGAGCAGCATTATAATTAATTTGGACATGTGCTTCTGTCCATCTGATGAACGTAAGTCCAATATTCACTCTCATTTTAGTTTTCACTAATTGCTGAGGGAAATATTTCTTTAGTGGCTAAATGTTCCACTAACACAGCAGAAATAAACATGTTCACCTGGTACAAAAAAATGTTTTGGTCTCTATAGATAATTTCCCCATTCATGACAACTGTATTGAGGGTGAATGTTTATGGAACTCGCAGGTTCAAATTATATCAAGACTTAAAG
Source organism: Larimichthys crocea (assembly GCF_000972845.2). NCBI lineage: Eukaryota > Metazoa > Chordata > Actinopteri > Sciaenidae > Larimichthys > Larimichthys crocea. Next base: position 5,367,623 of record NC_040031.1, read on the forward strand.
TTTGCAAATTTTAAAGTGTGGCCACTTTGAATGACAGGTAGGTCCCTTTACAGATGGCTTGTTTGAGCACCCAGGCATCATTCAGCCTGCCTCAGGTCCACCGATGATCCACGTCTTTGCTGAGTAGTCCAGTGGTGGAAGAGGACTACGAACATGGTGGAGCAGATTTTTAGCTTCAAAACAGCACTTCATAGACCTACCTGTGACGTCACGCATACGCTTTATACTGTCAGTGATCCAGAAGAGATGGAGCAGCATTATAATTCATTTGGATATCTGCTTCTGTCACCTGATGAATGTAAGTCCAATATTCACCCTCATTGTAGTTCTGTTTTGCCATTCAGCAACTCCTGAGGTAAATATCTCTTTAGTGGCTAAATGCTCTACTAAGTTGACTAGCTAGTTGCAAACTGTGTCTGTAAAACTGCTGCTGCTGGAAAGAAGATTGACTGCAAAGTCAATCAAACCAAACATGTTGCACACCTTTTCTGCTTTCAATGAATATGCTTATCTTTGTGGAATTACTGTAAAAAAAAAACAGGCACTTCTGCTGCAACAAAGAGAATCAGAAGATCAGACTCAAGCTGTCACCAGTGCTTCGATGTTTCCAAAAAGCTGGGATGTGAAAAGAAAGCAGAACAAACAAACTGCATACCTTACAGCACACATGTTTAAGTATCTTACATTTCTGTCTTTGATCAAAACATACCTTAGGCTGCAGCATCAAATATTAAACACATAAACTGCGATATTGAATCAATATCCGCTGTGGCTCCTGAGTATTGAGCTTAGCACACTGCTGCAGAGTGAATCGCTATTGATCCAGTGTCGCAGTTTATGTTTTTGAAACACAAGATGAGGTACAGTACATAAAGTGTTGTATGTATCGTGTGTGTTACTGATTAGCTGAATGTGTTTATATTGATTCAATTATGCATTTTATTACACATGATAATATACAGTGGAATGTGTGGTTTACATTTTTACAAAATATGAACAGCTGAACTGAACAGCTGTTACAGTGCATCATGCTTTGGGAAACTGAGGTACTAAAAGTCTCATTAGTAACAAGCTCACATGAATTTGAATGAATACATTCAAGCTGGGATCTGAAAAAATGGTTTATTATCATCATGTAATCTGATTATGATTTGGTCAATTAGAAGAACCAGAACAAATGCTGGTCTCATTCTTGAACTAACATGTAAAGTTATGGTTAACCCTGAGCTCATCCACTGCCAGGCCAATGAAACATTTTGCACTCCCTCAGGTTGTCAGTAACACCAGAGTCTGGAAAGGACATGCATCAATAATGTATGTTTAGCTTGTCTGTAAAATCATGACAAAAATGTAAAAGTTAGGTTATTTTCTAGGCTACACTGGATGGGCTGCAACGTCATAGCTGCAGGTTGTTAGATTGATGGTGTGGTGTACAATTATACATGTATATAACATTAACAGTAACATACAACATTGTAGTACACCATACAACATATCCATATCAAGGTTGTGGGGCCTGGAGCCGATCACAGCTGACACTGGGCGAGAGGCAGGGTACAGTACACCTTAAACAGTCACCAGTTCATCACAGGGCAAACAACCATTCACACACATTTACACCGACTCACCAAAACTGTAGGAGGAAGCTGCAGTACCCTGAGAGAACCAGCAGAGAGAACCCAAGCAGACAACATACAAACTCCAACCAGGAAGGCCCCAGAGGACTGGACAGGTTTGAACCAGAAAACATTCTTGCTGTGACAGTGCTGCACCATCATGCCACATCTAAGGAGTCTTTATTTAGCCAATCAGTCTTAATTTGTTATCAGTTGTTAGATGTTAGTTGTCTTACTGAGAAAGACTGAGAAAGACATTATTATTATTAGGAAGTTTTAATAGAATATAACACTGACTGAGGTTTTACACTACCTCAGCAGTGAGGAGATGCCAACTAGGAACTTTACTGGAGGTTTTCCAGGCCCATCCAACAGGAGATCCCAGGGCAGACCCAGAACCCGCTGTAGGGACTATTTAGCCCATCTGGCCTGGGAACACCTTATAATCCCCCAGGAGGAGCTGGAATACGTTGCTGGGGAGAGGGACATTCGGGGTAACCAGCTGCTTGGCAGTAGCTCAAAATTTACTATACAGATCAGAGTGGCATCAGTTTTCTCAGCTAACGCTCTGTATATTTTAAAAAATGAGTAATTAAAATTCCACTAAAATTGGGCACAATGACCTTATGACCTTTGCCTCTGTCTTGAATCAATTGCATCACTTCTAACTGTAGCCCATACAGTAACATTATGCTGCTACAGACATGCAAAGGTCAAATCACAGTCTGCATATCAAAACATGCAACCAGCAAGGCGGCAAGTGGCTCTAGTGTGCTCATGAAGCTTTCCATCTTACAAAAACAATCTGGAGATGTTGTGTTTCAGCAATATTTTCAGCTGCCAGATTCTATTACTCCCACGCACTTAACCTTTTGAGCCCTGATAAATATTTATGTTTCACAGCAGTGCCAATGCATTCAAAGAAGAAATATGGTTTCCATTGGGAAATATTTGCTCAGCTGGTATATATAAACCACTAAATCTTATTCCATCTTTGTTCTTAATTTGATGTTGGGCCAGAATCTCATACTGCTACTGCAGGAAGATAGAGTAGAAAATCCTAAACCAATTGTTTAACCGTTTACAATATTTTCTTTTCGTTGGTATTGTTTCTATAAAAGAGATCCAAATAAATACAATGTTGATGTCCATGAGAAACCTTTGATTTCCCGCTCTGTGCTCTCTGCTAAAATAGTCTCCCAGCTCACAGTTTTACAGCTCTGGGATGAAAGTTTCAGTTTCATAAAAAGCATCATATTTAGAGAGCTAAGCTCAGCCTAGAAGTTCATGCTTTGTCTTTAAAAATAACTTTATTACAACACCTGTGATCATTAATGCTCTCAGGACGAAGGGAGGAACGTCTGTTGGCAGACGAAAAAGTAGATTTAATATCAAAGGGTCGGTGCCAAATTGACACAAAATCAGGGGCATTTGTTTCCACAAGCACAGAGGAATGGCATGTGAAAGAGATGGTAGGGAGTGTGAGGTTTGCTTCACATAAGCCCCTTCACAGGCTTGATTGATGGAGACACAGATGTGGAAGAGTAGCAGCTGTTCGCTGCTCTCAGGTGTAATTAAGAAAGGGCTCGGTCACACAGAAAGGCCCTGGGAGGCCCGACAGAGCGCAGAGGAATCAACATGCCTCAGAGAACAGCGAGATCCAGCAGCAGGCTTCCATCGGCTTGTTACAGTGGGAGACTTTAAATGGATCAGCTTAATTGTCGAGGCATCTCTCAGACCATCTGTGTGTGTAGGAGGGCGTGTTTGAGCTACGAGTATGCCTGCGCTTCATGTGTGTTTGAGTTTATGCAAAGCGTGAGCTATCACAGTGAGAGAGCAGAACTAAAGTTTGAAAATAAAATAAAATAAATGAAATCAGCCAGGAAATTGTGTTTAGACAAGTTGTTACTCGGAGTCACCTGCGTTTACTTGGGCTCCTACAACTTCTGCAGAACACACCGTGATGTGTGACTAGATTCCCAATTCGAAGATTATCTAGAGTTTTCGCTCTCTCACCTACACACACACACACACACACACACACATTGGTCCATTTCTCTCACCAATGCAACAATCAAAATCACAGCCAGCGGATGTTAACATGATCCCTCCTTGGCTTCCTCCCGGGGCACCTCTTTCTGTCCGATCAGGAGGCCATGTTCTGTAGAAACAGCACGTCTGCTCGGTGCTCCCTGGTGGCTGCCACGCTAAGCCTGCTGTGGCCCGATCTGCTGTAATTTGCCAGGCCCATTACTCCCACAAATGTGATGGCTGTGAGTCCTGTGAGTGTGAAACAGTTGGTGAGATAAAGAGAGAGAGAGAGAGATAGAGAGAGAGAGAGAGAGAGAGAGAGAGAGAGAGAGAGGGAGCAGGATACCTAGTTATTGCAGCCGCCGTCCAAGCCACACTGCCTGAGAGTGTGTGATTCGTCGTGCTAATGGCACAATTACGCACCAGAGAGCACTGCTGATGGGCTGGTTTCACAGCGAAAGTGCAGAGGAAAAAACATTTGCAGAAGGGGGGGTCTTTGGGTCCAGAAACAAATGCCCCCCAAAAAAGAAAGGAAAAAGGTTTTAGAGACAGGAGGGAGACGAGCCTCTTGGGACTCCTCTTTTCCTAATAGCAGTCTGCTCGCTACCCAGACATGTGGAGGTGTCTGGTTGGATCGCAGCCATGCAGGAATTTATGTCTGTTATTTTCAGTGGGGCAATCCGAGCGAGACCAGGACCAATCAAACGCTCTCATAAAACTGACTTCCCCCTGGAAGTCTCAAAGGCTTTCAGTGGATTTGATTTGAAGTCTATAACCTAGAAACTAGTGGGCGTGAGGCTGAGATGCTGTGATACTTGCTCTCTGTCAGATTGTAAAACTTAAACTCCCCTGTGTGATCAAACTGATGGAGAGCAGAAGGTGCGTCACAAGCACAAGCAATCATTCTGTTTTTTAATCCCTCGGCATGATTGTGCTCATTGTGATGTTTGCAAATAGTTTATTTCTTGCAACTTAAAAGAGCAGCCGGCTAGAATAAAAAATGATTGGTCATGAAACTGGCACTTGAGGCATGTAAGTGGCAAAAGAGTTGTCTAAGAAAGTGTTGATGGCTGCCAGGAGAAAACTTCATAACCAGGAAAAAGTTTTAATTTCACTGAGCTATCGGCATTCACACAGCAGATGATTACAAGTCTTGTTTTTTTTTTTTTCAACAACACAACGGCAGAGCCGACTTGTTCACCCATGTGCAGATGAAATAAAAAAAAAAAGGAATATCTCAGTAGACAGGGGAGTGAAAATGAGACCATCTATATTCAAGAGATCTCTCGTTCAAAAACAATCACACAGACAGTGCCTCATGAATGCAAGCCAGCACAGCCACACCTTTGATGCACAGATGGTGTGTGTAAACTTTCTCGTTCTCCCTCCTGCTCTTCCTCTCCTCCTCTCTGCTATAATCTCTCTCACCATCTCTCGCTCATCATCCCTCATGTCCCACATTCCTCCTTCCTCTCATCATCTCGCGTGTCACTCAGCGGATTTCTCTCACTCTTCCAGCAGTGAAGCACATCGACTTGCAACCCTAAATTTCATAAATGAAGCCTTTGCTAGATTGGGTGGGAAACACCATGGCTGGGTAAATGTTAGTTGAAAGCTTGGTGTTATGAAGACAGTCCGCTCGCTCTGTAAGTTGGTGTTTTTCGTAGAAAAAAAAAAAAGCCCCCACCCCAAAAAAAAGTCAAAAAAAAAAGCCAATGATGGTCTTGACTCACTGAATGCTGAACTGAGGCGAGGTTGCTCAGGAGCTGTGTGGGCTTCAGGATAACGAGCAATCAAAGAGACTCTGACACTAAGTCTGACTGAGTCAACATCGGTGAATTCTATCATGATCTCCCATTAACAGACAAGAAATACTACACAACAAAACAAAAATGATTACAATCATGTTCCTTCACCGTGTTGGAAAAAAATGAGAATCTGAATCAGTATTTATTTCAATGATTTCATGATTGGATTAAATAGCTTTGACATTTTGGGAAATGTTTGGGGAGTGTGTCCACTCTATGTGTCGGCTAAATTGCTACAGCCAGTTAGTTTAGCATAAAGATGAGCAACACATACTACATAAGCCTCACGAAAACACTTGTTATTTTTACACAAAGTCAAACTACCACTAACTAACTTGCCAGCATTAAGACTGGAAACAGGGGGAACAGCTAGGCTGGCCATGTCTAAGAGTAACTAAAGGTCATTTACATATTATTTCTATGAAAACTGAAGTATCAAAACACAATTTTACAATTTTGATGGTCTTACTTCTCCCATCCAAAAAGTTTTTTTTTTTTTGTGCAAACTAAACAAGAGCACACAGTATTCTGACAGACTGCAAACTGAATTTTATAGATTGTCATACAAAATCAGTGGAAATCTAATTTCTCTGCAGCTTTTTAAATTTTTCATAAACATACAAGGACATAAGGAGGGTTCAGTCAGGGGCTGAGCTGAACAGAATCTGCACATTTGGTATATTGGCTGTTTGCTGCAAATAAAGACGAACGTTCACCTTTCGTCCATTTTGATTTCTGAACACATCTTTAAAGGTTTGCTGTTTCCAGCGGCTGGCTGTAGCTACACATTTACCTTTGCATCGATCTCATCTAAAATTTAAAATGATCTAAAACTTATAAATGTCAGATGTCACACTCTTCCTTTTAAATGAAATAAGTGTATGCATGGTGTTATTACTGGCCAAGCCACAATAACTTTGGAAAAGTGCTTCGATGTTGCCAGTGCAATACCAGTGATAAATAGAGAAAGTGTGCTGGTGTTCCCTGTGCTGCTTGTTTGCTGAATCAAATTTAGCTGTCTCTGCTGGCATACTAGTGGGTGAAATGAGATTTCCTTTCACCTGCTTATAGCACTTACTGTGAGGGAGAGCTGAATAGAGCACCTGCTTTTTTCCTTTTTCTTTTTCTTCTTCTTCATTTTTGCTCTCTCAAATGAAACCGAGTGTATAGAAACACTACCTTTCGTCCACAGGCAAAATTTACCCCTTGAATAACTTTTGTGAGACCTACTTTCCCTTGTGACAAGCTGACTGACAGCTAAATCTGACAGACAGATCGCATCTTTAAAAGAAAGTGGAAAGTGCAGAAGTTGCCAAAGTAGGCCCAGATATAGAAAATCAGTCAGCGAGCTAAGGAGACAAGGTTGTCCCGAACATTTGAGAGATTTTAGCTGAGCTTTTCCATCTACTTTATGATGACAGACTGCTGTCATGTTAAAGATCAGATATGGGGTGGATCATAAAGATATGTGGATGAAAGCATGCAGATTTGTTAACAGCCTCAAATTCTGGAAAGGAAGAATGAAAGACACTTTAAGTCTCTAATTCGAATGTGATTTTGTGCTCTTTGCATGCATGCGTGGTGAGGAGCAAGTGTGGGTATAGCGAAACAGGGAGGCCTGTGGAGGATTCAGTTTTTCGCTCATAGAAAATTCAACTTTTTCTTATTGCTTGTTTCAGATCTCACCAAGAAGGTGTGGGGGCGTTTGGCTGCTCGGAGCCGGGAGAATCGATGCTGTAGGCAGGCAGGCAGGCAGAGCGAGGGATCAACGCAGAGATATGCGTAGGACAGGACACTCTTGTATCACTCACCAGGCGTTTTTGGCAGCTTGTCGTCCTTTGTGTGCACTGTGAGAACTTTGGGTGGTAATGTGCCTCAGCCCTATATCATCAAAAAAAAGCTTGTTCTCTATCTGCGTAGGTAGGACTTCAAACCCCTCCGGTTCCCATTTTTTCAGATCATTTCTGCCTGCTTTTTGCTTTGGTGTATTTGCTTGTACTGGATGAAAGATTCAAACACACAGGCTGGATGAGGGCAGGGAAGTTGGAGCAAACTAATCCCTCACTAATAGAAGGTTTAAGGCGTCTGATGTCTTTGCCAACTCCTACAGCAGCACAAATTGTGCGAGTGAGATTCAGCAATACATTAAGAGATTATTAACATGATTTCACCAATCTCTCACAGTAAAGACACTCACTGACTCTCACTCTGTCACAGCTGGAGATAAATCTGAGAGATCGCAAACAGAATCGACCCCCATTCCCAGAAGTAATGGAGCTGTCACTGGCTAAATCTGACCCCCAAGTAACCCTCCGGGGGGCAATGATATGGCACCCATCCTTTCACACTGGGGAGTCAGCAGCAGAGTGAGAAAGGGGGGGGGGGCATACATCTGATGATAGCAGTCATCCACACTGGAATGAGGAAAAATAGAGGTCATTGTATGTGTGTGTGTGTGTGTGTGTGTGTGTGTGTGTGTGTGTGCTCCATTTGAGGGTATAGGGAGCATCCCTGCAGAGAGCATGACAGAGAGGGAGCGATGACACTGATGTTCATGGTGGGATGCTGAAGTGATTGTTGATGCCTGGCTGGAGCTGATGAAACCTGCCTCCGTGAAATATGGGAAACGTCTACACGTGCAAACAAATTCAAGTATGATGGCAAACTGAGTCAGGATCAGATTTTAGGTGGAGGCAGTGAGGTCTCACTGTGTTTACAGTCTGTAAAGCTCACAAGACGTAATGAAACGGCAACAAATCGTAATGCACAGAGGGGCAATCTTGCATCCAATCTAGAGACATGCTTCCTCGACTCTCGCTGCTCTCCATCCATGGCGCATCTCCATCTATGAATCCACTTCGGCTCTGGACACTGGCGGTAGCGCTCGATCCATCCTCCTCCTCTCTCTCACTGTCTCTCTCTCTCTCTCTCTCTCTCTCTCTCACACACACACACACACTTTTACAAATGCAACACAGAGGACTGAACCGGCTAGAGAAATCCTGTCAGATCGGGTGCGTTGATGGTAAGGCAACATTTCTTTTCTTCTGTTCTATTTATTTTTCATCTGTTGTATATTTTACGCGCGGCAGGCTGCAAAGACGAACTGTTATCTAACAAACAAGATGATCCAATCTGACATCGCGTATCATGATAGTGAGGAGGTGAGGGGTGAAAGCAGTAGATATGCCCATCATTTCTCCACACGGCTGCTTAAAAGTGCATCTGCGGTGCTCAGTGGCGAGTTTATAGGTCTTACTTTATCGGCTGCGTGTGTTTTAATACTCCACATGGGCTTATTATTTTGTTCTGACATTTATTTTTAAGACAACTACGATTGTTTTGAAGTGATAACCCCGTGTGGAGGGCTATTGATTGAGTTTATATCTGTAATAATCACTTTAAATTCATTTTTAATCAAGACTTGTGCTGTAAGCTCAGCAGTTGCGGGTCTATTATTATTTATTTTTTGTCTATTCTTTAATTATATCATCACTAAACTTTCCATTATTTTCTCCTATCATTCATCTAACACTGTCCACTCTTTCTCTCTGTTTGTGGATGAACCACATAGTAAGGATTACTCATAGGGGAAACATATTCACCTTGGACGAGCTCATATGAAGAGTTGACCTTTTTTCTTCATCCTTCCTCCAGTCTCACTGCCTTTGCTCCAAATGTTTGTTTGCTTTAGGAATCATGTAGGACAAGATTTATATATTCTCTCGTATCACAGGAGCTCCTCTGTAGCCCGGGGTCTGAAGCAGCTCCTCTGCTCTCCTCCCTGCCTGTGTCACTGTGTGTGTGTGTGTGTTGTTGGTTTAGAGGGGGAGAAAGAAATGCACAGAAAGATACAGAACAGAGCGATAAAGGTAAACCAGAGACTTGAAGCTACTCCTGGTGTTACTACTGTTGCTCAACTCTCTGTGTTTTCCGAGATTGATCACCAGGCTCTGCCAATAAACAGACCCACTCAAGAGCATCTGTGAACACACCGAGGTGCCTTAATAGAAAAATCTTTGGCACTGTCACATCCCTCAATCACTTGCATCCAAAATCCCTCAGTCCCAACCTCATCACTAACTTCTAACCTCATTTGTTGCCTTTATTTTCCACAGAGGCAATTGCCTTTCCTGCGCCGTGCACAAATGTCATTATCTCCAACACTTTTGCTGCGAGCTGTGTTATCTCAGCAGCAGAAACGACGCCCGTGCTCACTAAATTTACAACTCAAACCTGCCAGAGAAGCGTGCACCTCACAGTGTAATCTTTGGTTGATCATGTCCCCGAGGCTTTTATCCACCGTAAGCACTGTTATTGTACGAGGGATACAAAAGCTGAGACCATCTGAAGCTTGCAGTCCCCTTCCAGATGTTGACAAAGTGTCTATTATTCCTGGTGTGAGTCTCAGTGCGGGCGGAGTTATAAGCCAGGGAAAAAAGGACGAGGACTTGCAAATCAAATTGCTTTAATCCATCAAAGCATCTGTCTTCATTCTCCAGAGGGCAGCAGGGTGTGTGTATGTATAGTAGAGGAGCATTGAGCCCTGATCATGACTGGAAAGGAAAACAAAACCTGTCGCTGAGGAATGATGTGTCCTGGTCAGCCAGCTGTGCAGTACTTGTAGGGTGTAGATGGCAAGTCTGTCAGATTGACTGATTTTTCTTAAGTGTCAGAGATGGTAAGAAACTTGGTCAAAAGTTTCTCATTATCTGTAGTCATTCGTGCTTATACTTCTCTGTGTTTTCATCCGTCCTTCAACAAACAGAACAAGCAGCAGCAAGTTGTTCTGAAAGACAAAGGATACAGTGTTCCCATTTTATATCATTCTGCATCACCAGTCTAAGAAACAAAATTTCTCATTCGGTGATTGCTGTTTTTAGCCACATTCAAACAGAACGGCTCATGATGTCAGCTTGATTCCTTTTCCTCTCACCCACAGAGTAAATGTCTTTGGTTTTGCGCTGTTTGTGATTAATGGAACATCAAAAGCCGATCTCAGCTCAGTGTGATACATTCCTGAGGACATGAGTCTGCCAGGGACACATAAACATCATTAATGAACAAGAGGCAGACTGGAGAGAGAAAGAGTGACAGAGAGAGAGAGTGAGGAAGTAAACAGGAAGGCAGTATTTATTTTTGTCAGTAATATCATGTATATTTACCTGCGGTTTTGATGATGATTACCTCCGTGCGGCCACTTTGAGTGATGGAGGCGCAGTTTGCATCCAGGTTCTTCGTGTGATTACCTTCTGCCAGTTTGGTGCATAGAGACAAATAGATGGCAGCATGTTTCTTTCTAAAAATCGTGAATTTGGAAAATTGCATCTCACTTTGCTCTTTCATGCCCAGTGGCAAAGAACTCGGAAGTGTATAAAGGAAACTCATCTATGTGAAGACAGCTATATTTATCTGGGTATGTAGCTCTCTGCTGGGCTTAGAGGCTTAATTACCCAGAAGAGAGGAAAAGCAAAAATGAAATGCAATTATGCAATGCTACCCGGAATAGTGGAGCTATTGTATATAGGAACATTACTTCTGCTTCCCACTGAAGGTCTCACCTTTGAGTTGTGTGTTTGTGCAAAACACATCTGTGGAGCCTTTAGGAGACAGATCCTGAACCCTGAAAATATTTTTTTCAAAGCATTTAAGCTACTTATGTTTGAAATGCTAAAAAAGTGCTGTCTGCAACCGTTTCTTGATTCTGTATTTTTTTAGGAATCACAATTTTAAGGAAGAGTTTTGGTAAATACTTACATTTATGTGCTGAGCAGCTGGTTAGATTAACACAAAAACTAGACACAAGACTTGCTCTGTCCGAAGGTGGCACCTGCCAGAACCTCTAAAACTCACTAATTCACAGGTTGTACCTTGTTTGTTTAGGCATGCACATAAACCCCCAAATTGGCATTTTTACACTTCTGTTTTTTAGGGTTATTTTCATCTAACCCTCAGCAAGAAAGCAAATAAGCATGTTCCCAAAATGTTGAACTATTCTTTTATCAACTCAAATTACACCTTTTTTTTTTTTACATCACTAAAATATGCTGTTACACCAGTTGTGGAACAGAGGTTAACACTCTAAACAAGCAGGGAAAATCTGGAAGTAAAAGTTAATGGGACAGATTTTATTCTCTGTTTAAGTGTCCTTGAGCAAGAATCAGGGATGCTCTAGCAAGAGCACTTCATTGCCCATCAGTGGAAGGCTGCAGGCATTAAAATGAGGGGGAGCTGCGCTGCATGAAGCTGAAAAATGCATCAAAATGAAATCTCATTGTGTGTGTCTCTGTGCCTCCCTGGCGGCGTCAGCGTGAAGGATGTAGAGCCAGAGGGGAGGGCAGGATGGAGTGCTCCTGGAAGACGGTGCTGCTGCTGGTGTGTGCGTCTCTTGGGGTCCAGTACACGGCCATCCGCACCCTGAGGGACTCGTTGTCTGGACCCTGCCAGGGAGCTTACCGCTGCCAGACCAGACACCACAGAGGTACGCCTTGACAGCAGTCAAGATTGTCCCACATACTGTGTGTGTGAGCATAATATGTGTATAGCTGTTGACATGTATACATATATGGTTACATTTTTTATTAATTAAAAGGTATGTGTAATGTTACAGACAGCAGACAAAGAGATACTCTTAACACTTTTTTTTTAGCATTCAGTGAAGTAAGACATCAAAACTGTGACTGAAGCAAAAGAAGAAACAAAGCTTATTTTTAGTGAGGGAATTCCTTAGAGATGGGGATTATTGAGAAATGAAATATGTTACAATTATCCTCCAATTTATCTCCATTAATCCCCTCTCATAAGCGCAGCTGTAGTTTGCCGGCGCCCAGCTCCTGTATACAAAAGTAACATCCCCTTTGCAATCAACTCCTCATCAGCAGTAATTACACATTAGCTATTTGCGCTATATTTAGAGATCCGCCATTTCATAAACCCCCTTGGTAACCACCGGCAGACAAGCAACTTACTCATGCATGTTTACCCACTAAATTATTTAAGCTTTATTGGCTAGATTCAGTCGTTTACTTTCTACTGGCTTGAAGTTATGACAAAAATGGACTCTTATGAGCTGAAGTAACTCTTCTGAAATACGTGAAACAACTCTTTCATCAGAAATTGAAACTGGGGGGAAAAAAATGTGTTTTTTAAATTTAGCTCACTGCTAGTGGAAGTATCACATAATTCGAGTTAAATATGCAAAGTATAAGACTTTTCATTTCGTTTCAATTCAAGACTCCAGGTGGAGAGCCTTGTGTGATGACAGCTGGATGCCCATCGATTCACCCAGGAAGCACATCCTGCTGTTTGCCACCACACGCAGTGGCTCCTCCTTCACTGGGCAGCTCCTCAACCAACACCCAGAAACCTTCTATGTGTTTGAACCTCTCTACCATGTCCAGCAGGCCTTCACCAACTCCAGCAGCAGGCTGCGTCGCACACTGGACCGCCGCGCCCTACTAGGAGCATACAGGGACCTCCTCCTTAATCTGTATACCTGTGACCTTCACTTTATGGAGAATTACATCCGCCCAGAGCCCCAGGACCACGTCACAGGCTCCTTCTTCCGGCGAAGCTCCAGCCACGCCCTCTGTTCCCCTCCAGTGTGCTTGGAAGGAGGGGATGGAGCAGCCTCTGACCTGCCTGATGAAACCTGGTGTCCTAAGAAGTGTGGGGCCCTGAACCTCACCCTAGCCTCTATGTCATGTCTGTCAAAGGGACATGTAGCCATAAAGACTGTGCGGGTCCCTGAGGTGGGGGACCTGCGCACCCTCACAGAAGATCCACGTCTGGACCTGAAGATCATCCACCTGGTAAGAGACCCCAGAGCAATCCTCGCCTCACGCATGATGGCGTTTTCAGATCAGTTCCGTGCTTGGAAGATATGGAACGCGACAGGACGGCAGCCTCGATACGTGGACCTGTCGCAGATCACCAGCACGTGTAAGGACATGGCGGCCTCTGCAGAAACAGGCCTGCAAAGACCAGCATGGCTGCGGGGACGGTACATGCTGGTGCGGTATGAGGACCTGGCGTTCAATCCGAAGGACAGGACCAGTGAGATTTACAGGTTTGTGGGGCTGGAGATGGAGGATAGAGTGCAAATGTGGATTGCAAAGAACACCAACAGTAACGTATCGTCTCCGTCTGAGTGGAACTACAGGTACTCCACCACCAGAGACTCCAGAGCGACAGCAGAGAGCTGGAGGCTTCGTCTCGGCTTTGATATTGTGAGGACTGTGCAGAATCTGTGCAATGACACTCTGGCTCTGCTGGGATACAAGCAGGTTCACTCTGCAGCTGAGCTCAGAAACTTGTCTCATAGTTTGGTGGAACACAGGACATTTCAACCAGTCACATAGTAGATTTGATTGAATTATTTATGTATTTATTTATTTATTGTTTATTTATTTATTTATTTATTTATTTATTTATTTATTTATTCTGACGTTCCTCTCTATCATGATGCTGATAAAAATGAATGTAATCTATCTCACTTATTTCTTTACTTTTATGGTTTGTATATTAAAAGTGCCAAATTATTAAAAAAAAAACATGTGGTGCTGGAAAAGGTACAAAATAAACTGCTGTCCTTACTGCTGTATGTGCTGATAGACTGATCTCGACAGAATCCTGATGCGATTAAGTTATTATGCTTTTTTTCTATGCTGTTCTTATCATTTCAGTTTTTACAAGTTCAACTGAGGGGAAAAAAGACACTTGAAAGAGTAAATGTGACCTTAAGACAAAACGTGTTATTCCTGAAGGTGAGACACACAGGAAGCGAGGGGGAGGGAAAAAACAGAAATGATAGGGTTTGCCTTCCGAGTGTCTCTAATGCATCTCAGAAAAGGATTAATCTTCTGCAGTGCGCAGCAGCTCCAATTTTTATGTGAAAAAGTCATGAATATGAGAATATGTATTTGTTTTTTCTTCAATATAAATACTTAAAAAAATGTAAATACTGGATAACTGTTGCAATGCAAGTGTGCCAACGTTATGTACTGGGTGTGTTTGGACCCATTTTTGTCAGTGTGATGCTGTTTATATTTTTTAGACTTTTTAAAATAAATTATTCATATGTATGTAATACATATCTACCACACAGCCTAAAATCTTCTTGCAACCACATTTGTTTGATGTGTTGTTGTTTTTTATTATTTCAATCCTGAGTAAAGAGGATAAGTGCTTGAGTTTTAGTGCTGAAAATAGAGAATGATGAAAATTCCTTGTCTTTTATCTTGTAATCCCTCTGTGTTCAGTTCTTCTTTCAACCAAATTTCAATCCTGTTGATGTGTCTGTAATAACAGATATGTTTCTGACTCCAGAGAAAACGCATGCTGCTTGCACTGTGTTTCATTTTGAGTTAACTTTGAATGTAAAAAGAATAATACCAGCATCATTCAGCAGTACCAGCTGTCTGCAGTGGAGTATAGTCAGAGAGATTAGACAGCTGCAGGTCCTCTGCCAGCTCCACCATTTGAAATTGGTCTTTGTGTCTATACAGAGAAAGGAAGCCTGCCATCTCCAGACACCAGCCCATTTATTTCCATGTTGTGCTGCTCTCTTGAGATAAATGCTGCAAGTAGTTTCTAAGGAAGAACTCATCGCTTAAAATGTAGCCATGCACTAATAGACTGGTATTTTCTTGCCTTTCAAATGCAACCATCGTATCTTCTTATGGAGGCTGCAATTGTAGCAGTCACTCCAGAGTGAAGAAACGTATGCAATTTGAGTGGAACAGTCATGCTGCTCTGTAAGCACTATTAAATCTAAGGTGAAATTGTCCCTTTAATAATGTATTTTTAGATCCCCAGTCCTCCCCGTCCTTCCTATAGCTGCCGTGTAGCTGCTGACACCAGGGATATCTCAGCGCAGCCCAAAGAATTGATCTACAGATCCAGCTAAGGAGAAACAGGATTTAAGATGCATGGAGAAAAGAGCGGCCGTCTTTCTTTGAACTTAATCTGCAAGGCTACACAAACTGGCCATAAAGCAAAGCTTTATGACACCCAGGGAGATTCTCTTCATCGCTTTTTCCATCCTCACCCTGACACACAAAGCTGCAAGTGGCCTGAGTCAGCCGTCAGCTAATTATCCATTTCTTTGCGCTCAATACTGACAGCTCTTTAACTGTCTCCTTAACTGTGCTGGCAAATTTAGGTCTTATCAATACTGGTAACAAATGTGAGGTGCTTGTTGTTATTGGGAAATGCAAAATAGCACACTGGGTAGTGGTTCCTAACCTAGTTAGACATACTCCAAAGCCCTGTGAGATAGACTCAAGTTCCCATTCACTGACACCACTTTTTCAGCCATTACTTTTAGCACTTTTAAATGTGTATCTATCGCTTTAATGGTCCATTATGTACAATTTAGTGGCATCATTTAGTTGAGGTTGCAGCCAAACGAATGCCTCTCGCCTCTCCTTCCCCCTCCAGGTATGTACTGTAGAAACATGGCGGTTTAACACCGTGGACACTGTACATATAAAAGATATTGAAATTCTTATTTTCTGTTTATTATACACTAATGAAAACATACTTTAAAAATATCACATTCAGTCAATAGATTCCACAAAATCTTACACAATGAGTCTTTAAGCAAAAGTTTTATCCTCAATAGCCTATTTATCTTTTGCCTAAAAGAAATGAATGAAATTATGGACAGATTGTGATGACGAGATGATTGGTTAGAGCATCTACAAAACTCCAGCTCTTGTGAGGTGTTGCTGGTCTGCCTCTGCAGTGTGGTGCTTATCAAGAAACCTTGGGTCCTACCATTCATGTGGATGTTTCTTGACATGTACTATCCACCTAAGCATTGTACCATGTACATCCTTTCATGGAAACAATATTGCCTAATGACAGGGACCTCTTTAGCAGGATAAAGCACCCTACCATAAAGCAAAAATAGTTCAGGAATGGTATGACGAACACAACAACAATTTCATCCAGCATTTGTGGGATCTGTTGGACAAACAGCTCTGACCCATGGAGGCCCCACCACACAACTTAAAGCTTGATGCATCTTGCAGCTTGTTGTATCTTGGTGCCAGATACCACAGCAGAACTTCAGAGGTCTGGTTGAGTCCATACCACGACAGGTCAGGGCTGTTGGCTATTTTGTGGTTGTAATGTTATGGCTGATTGGTGTATTTATTCATTACCCTTAGCTGTTTACTTGGACAATGTATCTGTAAATGGTTTGTGGTCATGTGGAGAGGGCCCATTCTGACATCTGTCACACTGACAGTGCCTGGGAAGCAGGAACCTCTACTGATTTGAAAATCAGGGGAAGAAATTTTAGCTGTTCAGTCAATTTATGTGTTTTTCATTTTTTACCTAAGCGTAAGCTCTTCTCGCATCACTGATTTGCATGTGTGCAGTTAACAGGAGAAAAGGCTGACTTTGGAATGTCAGGATATTTTTTTAAAACCAGCATAATGAAGTAAAATAACATGATAAACTAAATATTCAGTGAAGGTGGAGACTTGCTTGCAGGATGAGGAGGAAGATCACCCTCAAGCTTAGAGGTTTAAGGTTCAAAGCCTGAGTAGGCAAGAATCTCCACTGCTGTGGTCTCATCTGCAAACAGCAGCAAAAAGAAGAAGAGTTTTCCTGCAGGGATCAATAAAGAATCACATTAACATGCAGTAGAAATTAATAATGTGTTTATTAGACTCAAACACAACAGACACATGACTTGATTATTTCCTTTTCTCCCACTAAGAAATAGATAATTAAAAAGTAACAAATATTTTTTCCTGTGAAATAAACTTCTTCAGTAATTAAGATTTAAGACCGATGGATATTATTGGTTCATTGATTAACTTCATGTCATATGGTGAATACATTCAATACATGGTTGATAAATGAGTTTTGATAAGTTTTGAGGTGTCTGCACATAGATGTATAGTCACATACCAATACTAATGCGGTTATAGACATGTGGTTTATTTGAAGATAATTTCTTAGGCATGGGTTGTTATCTTGACCATTCCTAGGTCAGAGGTTATTCGAGTGGGGGTGCCGAGCTGGCACCACTGCCAGCTCGGCGCCACTGCCAGATGTTTAGTTAAAACAAAGTCTCTTTTAGAGGGATCGATGAGGAAACAGGCCATAGGTTAAATCCTTAGGTGGTCTTTCTTTTTGGGAAAGGAGAACTGGCTGAGAATGGTGGTCCTTGACCTCACAGGACCTTAGTTTTTAACTAATTGTGCAATGATAAAATATAACCATAGATTGGGTAATGTTCCAGACATAGAAGGGTGAGGAGATTGCACAAGAGTTGACACTACTTAAAGCAGGGCTGTCCAAAGTACAGCCCGGGGGCAATCACGGCCCGCTTTTAGATTTCATGTGGCCCAAAGCTTCATTTTTATAATATATTATTTATGACTGTTAGGATTGTCAGATACGGTATATGGTTGGAATATTTGGTGTTTTTGGTCGACATAATGAAGCATTTGAATGCAAGGACATAACTGCTGGTGTTATATGGGACAAAAAATTACTTTCTGTATGATTTGGTTAAAGACAAGAGCAAGAGTGACACTTTAAATGTAAACAGATATTGCAATACTCATAATAAGTCATGTTGAACATAAGGTTCAGATTTAAATCAGATTCATGCTAGTTTAACCTATTCCATACAATTTACAATTTCTTTGTTCACTGACTCCAGATGTGAAAGAAAGGCAGAATTGTTTTTTAGACCCCTCCACCCCACTTCCTCACTTAGTGCAAGATCAGATAAAGGAAAAGCTGTGTGGAAGTGTCTTCTCTATTACCTATTGTGCATGAATGCTGATTAAAGTAATATGTCTGTGTATGTGTGTGTGTGTGTGCATGTGCACACCCCCATTTCCAGAACATTCTCTTGGAACTTCCCCTGACCCCCTTTTATCTGAGCCCCCAATTTGATACACCTCATTAAAAGGTCAAAGGTTGGTTAAGGGCAAGTGATTTGAAATCACCAGTCTCAGCACTGCCTAGTCGTTGGAACTCAGCATCCCTACAGCAGACAGAGGCCCCACTGTTTCACCCTCATGTGTGTGTGTGTGTGTGTGTGTGTGTGTGTGTGTGTAAAACTGCTGACAGGGTTAACAGTGCAAGATGAGATAAGGGAAAAGTTGTGTGAAAGTGTCTTCTCTAAGTGAGGAAGGGGAGGGGGGGTCTAAAAAACAATTCTGCCTTTCTTTCACATCTGGAGTCAGGTAACAAAGAATACATTGTATGGAATATGTTAAACTTGCATGAATCTGACCAAAGGGGATGTTGATGGAAGAAGCTAAGACGAGCTAAGACAAGCAAGATGCCAGTGGAAAATCTGGGACTGACTTTTAGTTGTTGGCGAGACCTTTGTGAACTAAAAGGCTGAAAGACAAGCGTGGACTAATAAGTAATATTAGCTGGCTCCTATGTGTCATATGGCTGTTAGCAAAGACTCACTAATTTCTGAAGTAATATATTCATAACAAATACACATGTAAAACCACTGTCCACATTTACAGACAGTGGTATTACACTCATGATGTAGCTTTAGCACAGAATGTATCCTTGCTTGATCAGTTTCTTTGCAAATAACTCACAAGCCAGACTGTCGCTTCTTTTGTAACCATCCTCAACGCATCAAGCAGCACAGGCACAGTGTGAACCAGCTTCCAACGATGCTTTGATAAGCACCTTCTTGACCTTACAGCAACACCGTTGTGTCAGTGTCAGTCGAATAAGCTCTATCACGTAAATCCCCCCTGTGCTTTGCCGCAACGCCTGTCTGTAATCACCAGCCTTAACCATTCGCTGGTCATAATGAGATGTGGGAGCAAAGGAGGTCATAAGTCGTCCTTGGAGTTGCTCCTCCAGCTGCAGGTGTGTCATACAGGTTCATTATCCCACGGTCAATTCTTTATGGTCCTTATCTGGGCAAGCTGCCAGAAAGTCTGCAAATGAATATGAGCTCCCTTGCTATCACACTGACACATAACCACATGCTTTGATCAAAATCAATATTATCTCGTGACCATATATAAACATGTATCTGTATGTGCATGCTGTATTATGTGGATATGGCTATGACAAAGGTGACACCCAGCAGCAGAGGCAGGGAACAATTTCTGCCCTTCTGTGAGCTCCACAAATTGCCGTCCTTATAGAAAAGCACTGATTCAAAAAAAGGTCAAAGCCTGGTGAGAGCAGAACACACAGTGTATTGACAAGCCAGTTAAAATGACTTGTGAAAAGTGCTGTTGATGGCCGAGGAAACAGCACCAGCGAAAGGGTATTCCTATTTTGTATCTGACTTACAGCCGCACTTACATGTAGCTTTTCACACCATACAATATTTATTATTAATTCTTCTCTGCCTCGTGAGTGCTGAGAGAAACTGTAGGCTGTAATTTCCACAAGCTAAGTACATGCAGTGTATCATATCTAGATTTTTTTATATAAAAATGTAAAAAGAAAATGATGAGAAAATACATCAAGCTCCTCTGACATTTAAGCTCAGGAGCTTTTTCTCTATTGACATGACCATTAAAACCCCAGTAGCACTGCCACAAACAGTTTGGCTTTTTCACTCTCCTTACTGGGAGCCAAAGATGTCGTTTATGGGAAGATTAAGGAGCATTTAAGACGGAATGAAACCACTTTGAGCCACAGTATCTTTATTACTGGAGCAACACGGGCCCTGAGCAGACATCAGCCTCTGTCACACCCATCATTCAAATACTGTTATTTCCCCCCATGCGCTCAGTGCAGATACGCACAAACAAACACAAACCCTCCATATGCACCTCTGCTCTTCATCGGTCATCTTTACCTCTCTCCCTCTCAGCATCCAAACATTTTTGCCTTTTTTTGCGAAAAGACTCAGTGATATCTTTTGTGGGGAAAGTTGCATTTTTTATGACATCTCCCCTCCCACATTTGTTTCCAGCGCAAGTTCACTCACAGATTATTTATTTTGTTTTCCACTGATCCTTAATAAGGGACTTTCATTGCGAACATCAAAAAGCCAGCTGGTGGAGCTGCATCTTGGGTAGAGCTCCTCAAGGTAAATGTAAGCAGGCCCCAGTTAAACTTAGCACCGTCAGCAGTATCACACACACACACACTCACTGCAGTTTCATATATCAGCAGATAAACTTCAATAAACAGCCATACAGTAAAATCACCATATGGATGTGTTATTAGAGGTGGAGTCCTCTTTTAACTGTCAGAAGGCTCTAAATCACAGGTTTACATCTTTGCAATAATTAAATGCTCAATTGATCTCGTCCTTTATTGCCCTGTTGGATGGAAAACATACTTTGGGAGGGCATGTGGCGATTGCTTAACTGCTGTAATACTGCAGAGGGTAATTAGGCATTTTACTATCTGAGGTAATATGCATTAAAAATGTATAATTTTAAGAAGCGTCTATACTTTATAAAACGCTGGGGCTCTTGTGAGGATTTTTTTATGATGCACAGTGAAGCAGTCATGGAGCTTTGGCGAAGAAGAGGGCTCATCTAGATAGACAAGAAATGAGAAATAACATCAAGCATTAGGTGAGTAACAACAGGATACTTCTGGGGATACGACTGGGGATCCCAATAACAGGTGGTGTAAAAGCACAGAGGCATCACAATTATGAAAAGAATATAGGAGAAATGCAATATAATATTCATGAGTATGTTTTGTTTGTTTCATTTGGGTGTAAGCACCTGAAAATAAAAACAGTGAGTGAAAGCATTGCTGGATCTTTAGCTCAGAGCAAAGCACTGGTTTTGTTTCTCCTGGCCTCCTCAGGGTGCTCTCAGTAGAATACAGTAGATCAGTCTATCTACTGGCATTCAATCACAAACCCAGCTGACGCCTCTCAGCAGCCAGAGCTGGGCTCCAAAGGATATTACCCCGAGGAGAGTCTTTCTTCCGGAAGGTTTTGGAAAAACTAGTCAAAATCTTTTTCAAGTGAGCATTGCTCAGATGTTTTAGATGTGAATGTTGGTCTGCTGCCCCCTCTCCCTTCCCTCACATCCCTCCATTTTCCCTTCCCCCCCGTTTGGCATCTCTTTCTTCCTTTCATTCCAAGCTCCACTTTCAGAAAAACAGTAGGTATGAAAATGTCTTTATTTTATTTTTTCACTCATGGAAGTCTTTTACACAAGAACTAAAGCACATTGTGAGGCGTGGGCTGCAGTATTACAGAGGCAGTAGGAGGAAGGTGTGATCACAACCCTGCAGGCTCAGATCAGATCACACGTCATGCTTTTCAGCCTTGGCTTGTGAGTTTGGTCTGGCCTCAGTTTTTACAGCCCACTCATCTCAGCTTGCAACAGCTAAAGGTTTCAGGGCAAGTTCGAAACAAAAGGACTCATGTGGTTTTACCTTTTACCTAACATACTTTGCATTGAACAGACGTCCCTTGCGGTTTTTGTCTACCTGCTCCTACCCACAGCTCCTACGGTCTAGATAGGTCTAGAAGGTATACTAACACTGTCAGCAGTTACAATGAATTCCCAACTAGCTTTAATTTTCAAACTCATCAATAATTCACCAACAGAGGGCACTGAACAGAGCGACATCTAGCTGGATTAAAAACCCAAGTACTGTTTCTTTTCCTTTTGATTTAATTTGAATAGATTTTTATATTCATTGAAACAGCATATAAGACATCTGATTTCAATATGTTGAAAAGGAAAAGGAAAAGACAGGACGGAGGAGAGGCAAGTGGGAAATAGATGTAGACTACAAAAGCATCAGCATGGATGACTGTTTTCATCTTAAAGTGTTCCTCCAGTGAACCGGTGTTGCAGTTCTTTGTAGATAGATTCTAAAAAACAAATATTCACAATAGGTACACCAGACATATCCAGACTTTTAGTCCTTTTATGGATTAAGTGCAACAAATGCTGGATCCTCCATTTCCCATTGTACAATTCAATAGCATCTTTCATTGGACCTGTGACGTGAAGACAATGCAGAAGTGCCAAAGACTGAAGTTCCACAAATGGCCACTTAAGGCTGGCTACAGAATGAGTCCATAAGGCCCCATATTAAACCAATGTAACTTCACAGCAGAAATAAACATGTTTACAGCCTGGTACAAATGATGGCTTTGGTCTTAAAGGCTAACTTCCATGTTATTCACAACTTGAGCCGTTTCTTGGACCCGCAGCCATCAGGGGGCCCGAGCTCCAAGATCAGCCTCAATATATTTTGGGAGAATTAAAAGTACCTGTCTTTATTTGTAGCCAGGCAAACCCTCTCATTTATTGATCTCTTATCATTTTGATCTTGTGCAATGGCCTCAAACATCAGACTTGTGGTTATACATACCAAAAAATGGTACTTAAGGGGTTGTAGTGTTACATCAGTATTATTCCTACTAGTTTCTTTGTTTTTTATTGTTTGCACATTAATATTGAGGCATATTTATTCATTTAAGTAAGTTACGTTATTTCTTCTTTACTGTTTTGAATTGGTGAGGAGAGTTTTTATGTCACCTTGTTTTCAAAGTTTACAGTTTACATTTTTCAGGAACATGCTGCATCTGTTGCATTTATTAATGTACTTGTTATAAAAATTAGGATTGTACTGGGCTGCAGGTGTTTTAACTCTTAGAGGGAGTGTATGTGTGTTTTGTCTTTTTGTTTATTTTGTGTATTCCCCTTATCTAGCATGTGTTTGTTAAAGCTGCCTGGGAAAGGAAATTTTAAAAATGTTCAAGGACATGAGAAACAGACTAAAGGAAGTGTCATTTTGGACAAGAAACATAATGTTCATTACTAAGGGGAAAACCAAAAAAGGAAATCGTTAGTGGGAAGATGTTCGAGACAGCCCATTTTGAATGCATTGTATAAAAACTACCTGACAGAGCTCCACAGGGAGCCTTTTCTCTGTAACCCTCTTGTGTGTTGCACTGTTAAACGCTTAAACTTAAACTTTGATACTTTGAATCCAGTCCTCCTTATTCAAAGGTTCTTCTTAAAAAATTCTCATGACAGTAATCAAGCCTGTTTTCCTCTTAAAATGTAACAGACCGTTGCATCACCTCGGATCATCTGAAAATGTGAGGAATCTCCCCCTCAGAGTTTGACAAAATAGGGGCCCCAAATAGCATCTTGCATAGGACCCCCAAACAACTAGAAACGGCCCTGTTGACAACTGTACTTCTGGTGGAGTTTTTTTTTCTGTATAACTCAATTGTTCAACTGTTCACAGACTTTATTCAGCCCATCTCAGCCCCACTTTTGGATTGGTGGGGAGCCGACTGGGGGGCAGGACTTCCAAAATGGTAGACCTAACCTACGATGACTTTCTATCATGGTGTTTTTATATGAATTAATTCTATTTGATGAATAATTCTTAAATATTTCTTTGAATAATTTGCCACCCTGTAAGTTTTGTGTTATTTAATCATATTTGGACTGCACAAAGGGTGACTACTGTAGCATCTGCTGTTGGGCCTTGCCTCTAGTTACCTTGCTTACAGACTTGTAACGATATTAACGCTAGGCTAAGCTAACCTTGCCCTAACACAGACATGATATTGATAGCAAACTTTTCATCTTACAAGAAAATATGCATTGAACTATTCATTTGTGTTTATTCATGTGAAAAACGTTGATCACTGGGTCTCTTCTTCTAATTTCTTCCCCTCCTCTCTTTTGTTTCCAGTCACACAGTCTCTGTCCCATCAGTACCTCAGGGCTGACATGTCCGCTGATGCTAACAAATGACGAGCGTCCCCACTGACAGCAAGTCCATCTGTCTGTGTCAGAGTAATTGAATTTCATAAATATAATCAGAGGGGTCTGTTATGAAGGGACCTGTAGCATAGTCTGGTCTCCTCTGCGTCATGGCTGTGTATTATTCTACACACAGCACTGCCTGCAGTCACATTAATAAGAGCATGCACAAGCATGATTACCACAAAACACAGATAGGCGTTAGTTTGATATCTGATGAATAATGAACAGAGACTCTGCTGCACCATCTGTCTTGAAATCTAATAGGAAGAGGAAGTTGCCAGTGGCATGCCGCTTTGATTAATCAGGTAATGGATGGACAATTGATGCTCCACTCCGGCGTCATGATTATTTGCTCTGGCTTGAAAAGGAATTGTGCTTAAAAAACTCCACTTGACAATTTGACATTACTCAAGTGAATGACCATACTGCCAGCATTTTACCACTATTGATCAAAACTAAACTAAAAGAGAAAACTCTTAAGCTCCCAAATATACATGAACTATAGATCCTGTTCATTATCAGCCAAAGCAGGGCCACAGAATTCCCACTGAGCGTCATGTGCAAATTCAGCGTTTACTGTATGTTCTGCTGAAACAGAGGCTTCACAGGAACCATATGCTCAATAGAAAGCATCTAATTAGCTGTTAAATGAGGCGAGCTTTGACCTGAAAAGCTCCCTCAGAGGGGTAGTTTATCCCTGTTGAAGCAGTTTGAGAAATTATTGATCCAAAAGCCCATCAAGATTTACTCCACGAGGATGCAATCGACCACAGCACCTAGAGAGTTCTTCCAAACTACAGAGAACAAGATAACTCCACGTGTAGATGATCACAAAAAACAGTGAACTGACAGGGCCTTAAGGGGTTCTCAAAGACGGCAATCTAATTAGTGGCAATAAAGACTATGAAAACTCCTTTCACGATGGTGCTCTCGAAGAGATTATCTCTCTCCCAGAGAGAAGTGCTGCAGGCCGACATCAGGACTCTCTTGATGCCACTGTGAGCCACAACATTGTGTGAAATTACTTGATTCAGAAACCAAATAAAAACGAGTAGAGATCCATCTGAAGTTATCTCTGCTGCATCTGAAGCCATCGTGACTCCAATTAACGCTCAAAGGGAAAAATATTCTCTGAAACTACATTTATTTTACAAAGATCAAAGCAAGAAATAACCAAGCGGTGACCTCCATGGCTGGGAAATGAATCCAACTTGAGTTTGTACAGAACAAGTCAGTCTCCATAAGCCCCCATATTAAAATTTAATTAAAAGTGTGTCTGCTTTGACTGACTTTGGGGGGGCTCAGTCTGCCTCAGCTCTACCCACAAGCCATGTCATGTCATAGACAGTAAGAATGGACTTTGTCTCAGAGAAATCACCTTAACACTTCTAAAGAGCCGTTGTGAAGCTCAGAGCATGGTCGCTCTGGCCCTCACTGTCTTGGCAGTACTCCCGGCTAATCTAAAAATGACATTGATTGTCAATGGAGCTGAGGTGGGCTGAATGACGCCTGGGTGCTCAACCAAGCTGTCTGGAAATTACATTGAAATTAGCTATAGAGAACAAAACTGTTGTACCAGGCTGTAAACATGCTTATTTCTGCTGTGAAGTTGGACATTTTAACATGGGGGCTTGTGGAGATTGATTGATTCTGTAGCCAGCCTCAAGTGGTCATTTGAGGAAGTGTAGTGTTGTATATTCAGTGGCAATGCAGTTGAAGAGTTTTGAAGAAAAACTCAGCCGACACTGTCTTAGCTGTATAACAAATTTATTACAATAAGTTTAGTATCGTAAGCAAGTATGACGTTACTTGGTTACAGTGGCAGCAGCCAGGCTATGACCACCTCTGCGGTTACTACGGAAGGTAACTCTGGTTCTTGTTTATTTGCCACAGTTACACATCGTTATTATTATCTAGGCCGTGGGCTTCTTTTGACCTCGCTGTTGATTTTGTAAGGTTGTGATACTTCTAACTAAACAAAGTTGATGCAGATCAAACTGTCTGTTCTCCTTTTTTTCCTAAATGAGAATTGATAAGAGAATCGATAAAGAATCAAATCGTTAAGCAGAATCGATAATGGAATCAGAATCGTAAAAATCTTATCAATTCCCATCCTTACCCTTAACCACGTTAAAGGAAACCACATGGGACCCGGGACACTCAATCCCACATGACTCCCTCAACTTACATTACAACACATCATTAACATTCATCAACACACTTGACAGTGGCATCATCCTGACGGTTCTCTGGTACTCCTAACCAAATAACCTCAAAGTCCAGATGGACCAAATTGACAGCTAACGACAGACAGTTATCTCAATGTAAACCATATGTATATAATTGTACTAGTATTAATATGTAACTATGCACCTATATGCAGACACCTCAGCAGTATTTTCTTCACTTCACAGACATAGAGGTTGCCATTTGGTTTTTGCCCATTTTTTGATTAGAAAGAATGAGCCAAAAACAAGACTGCCAAGATGGTGGGAACCAGAGCCACTTCACAACAACTCTTCAGAAACCTGTGGGTGACGCCACAGAGACTATATCAATGATTTCTGCTGTCTATGGAGATAACAGGACAGATGACCGCATGTAACTGGCTCCATTTGGCAGCTGTTCAGATGGACGACTGCGATGTCTGCCAAGCTAAAAAACCTGTCTGGAAGAGGACCGAAGCAGCAACTGGCTGATACACTCGATATCTCATGTTCAAGCCCTGGTAGATTTAATTTCCAAAACAATTGATAGTTTGTCGCATCTGTTGTGCTGTGGGACATGCAGCCTGGGACGTGGAGAGAGCCAGCATATGGCAGATTTAATTAATGTGAACTATCTTGTCGCCTGCCTCCCTGCAGACAGTTTAAGCCTGGTAGACCCCGCAGACCTCCTGTGTTGTTGGGATTCACACGTGTTTCCACACTAATTCACCCTGTTAGGTTCAACTTACTGAAGTAATTAGTATGCTGTCTGCCCACCTGAGCCTGGATTTCACCTGCTCCCACTCAGAGCTGCCAACTTCGGCTAAAGTTACAAGAAAAACATTACAATTTTTGTTTTGAAAGTTGCCTCCTTGATATATAGTCACTGACTTCCAGAAGAATAACTCCAAAATTGGATTTTCCTGTTTTTGAGATTCAGTCACTGACATTCAGCCGAGATGCAGAAGCTTATTTCTCAGATCCCCCAGATCAATGACCGCCTTTCGAAGCGCTGTTTGTACTCAGTCAATTTTTTTCTCTCTGTTCTGCTAAGGAGAGTGCTCCTTTAATGGATTTGAACACTAAACTGATGAAGGAGCATTTATTGGCTTATCAGGACAAATCACATTTTTGAGCAGGCTCTTAGAGCTCCTGTCTGTAATGGGATAAACAAAATGGCCTTGTCTCAAATGAGACAGTGTGTGAATCCATTGTTGCCAATAGAAAATATATATTCCAAAAGAGATACCAAGAAGCGTTGGCTGCTGCACATGGTTTGTAAAAATTTGATCAAAGTGACTGAGCCCTGTGTCTGCTGGCAAGTTAAATCCCTCGCTGGATGTTAACCCTTTACCTACATACATCATAAAAATAAACTGTGCTCTGGACAAAATGCAACAAAACATACATTTGAAATAAAAATTGTAAAAATAAAATAATGCCAAATAATGCATGTGCGGGTTCATAATCTGAGCCAACAAATCCTGTTGTGTTACAAAATATATAGTGTGCTACAAGATATGTTTGAAATCAACTTATATACCCCAGTATATTCATATATGTTTTGTCTCAGTTTGCATAATTATATTGTCTGTATTGTATAACTATCCTTGGGCCAAATAACAGTGTCAGGCTTTAAAGCAAGAGACAAACGGCCTTGATCTGTGGCCTTGATGCACTGCAGGCTCATGAAAGGTCCTGAATCATGCCACATGGCACTGGCTTGAACTAATATGGCATCTGGAATTTGAAAAAAATTGCAATTAGAAAATCTAAATTTGGAGGAACTGTCATATATTCAGTGGTGATGCAGTTGAAGATGTTTGAAGAGAAACTCCGCCAACACTGTCTTAGTTGTATAACAAATTTATTAGAATAAGTTCAGTATCGTAGCAAGTAAAACGTTACTTGGAGAGACCCTGGCCGAATGATGAGACTCTCTCGAACTATGCGGGACAAACCCTTATATACCGCGGAAGGTATACAATACAATACAATACATGCAGTCTAAATAAACAATAGTATAAATCAGTATAAGATAGGGACAGAAGAAAAGAGAGGCCCTTCTCCCAGGATTCCCTAACAATTTGCTCTTAACCTTTGACCTGAAACCTCTCCCTTAATCACGTCAAAGGAAACACACACACAGGAAAAAAACACTGTATGGGACTTGAGATACATACATACTTACATGACTCTTTTAACATACATTACAACACAATCATCAACACCCCTGACAGCTCTTTGGTTCTTTGGTACCCCTATCCAAATATCCTTAAAGTCAGGATGGACCAAGATAACAGCTAGCAGGCCAAACAATTATCTTGATGTAAACCATATGTATATCATAGTACTAGCATTAGTATGTGACTATGCATCTATGTGCAGACACCTCAGAACCAAAGTGAAAGTGGACGTAGGGGTGAGGTGGTGCATAAAGAAGGGTAAGCCGCTTTGTCTTCAGCTTATCTCACAGGAATAAACTTTTTTTGACCCTTTGAATCTTTTTTAGACTTTTTTCTAAACTTTTGTAACTCTTCATCATTACTGTAGCTACAGGCTATCATTTTAGACGATTTGAAACTTTCACAGCTTCTCCTCTCGTCCTGTACACGTGACATCTATTGCACGTCTGTCCGTCCTGAGAGAGGGATCCCTCCTCTGTGGCTCTTCCTGAGGTTTCTTCCACCTTTTTTCCCTTTTAAAAGGGTTTTTTGTGGGCAAATTTTTCCTCACTCGAACCGAGGGTCTAAGGACAGAGGGTGTCACTCCCTATGCAGATTGTAAAGCCCTCTGAGGCAAATGTACTTTGTGACTTTGGGCTATACAAATAAAATCTGATTTGATTTGATTTGATTTCACCTTTGCTGTAGCTACATGTTGGAGATGATTGACCATATTGGCCTTGACAGGGACTTCTTATCTCCACCTAACGAAAGTATGAAGCTTTAACTCTCCCCTGCCTTTGATGTGAACTGAACTGTCTGAATATACAAAATATACAAAAGCAGTGAAATACTGAAATTTTATAGGGGAAAAAAATGTTTAATATAATTTTTTCCTCTCTCTGATGTTCCAGTGTTTCATCTGTGTGCTGATTCACTCAACAAAAGAGCAAAAGAGGAGAGTCTATGTAGTGAGAACAAAAACACAAACATCATCGCTCACATCTTACAACATGACAGCTATATTCAACAGCACAATCTAATATGCAATATCTTTGAGTTATCAAATCAATTCGCCCGAAGGAAATGTAAGAAAAGCAACATTGATTGGTTTGGCCAACACAGCTCTCCGTCATTATCGACTGACCCTGCTGTTGGGAAACAACCTGACAAGCTATTTACTCTGGAAACACAAAGAGCAAAACTGAATAATCCAACCATCACAAGGGTGGCATTTTGTGATCATTCATGGGTGATTTTCAAACATGTGATGTAGTTCAAATAGACAATATTCATTAAACTTACATATTCACATTCAGACTAATGTTCAATGCAGAACAAAAGAGGAAAATGAATAAGAATAAAGTAGCCTATATGTATTTCCACTATCTTTTATCCAGTATGAAGTTCATTCTCTACGTTTTCAATAAGGAAGTAATAAATTCACACACATCAAATAAACAGAATCCAGGATGGCCAGGCAGGCTATGACCATTTCCATATTTTCATAATAATAAAGTTTTTTTATTATTATTTCTTTAGAAAGATGGAAAGAACCATGAGAAATCTCTTGTTCATTCACCCTGAAAGATGAATACTGACTGTGTCAGCCATGCAGCACATGAAATACTTTCTATTATTTTGATAAACACCCAACACTCGCCATAAATTGACTAAAATTGAATGACAGGATCATGGTGACTGGTGAGAGTTAGGCTCTAAGGTACACAGCCATGTGTGAAATCTTATATAAAACATTATTTTTTTCATGCACAGATGTAGCCTGGTTCTAAAGGAAGGCAAAAAGAAATTGTGAAAAATAAACTGGTGCAGAAATAATGTGATAAAGCTTTATGAAATCAAGAGGGCAGTGTTTGTGTGGAGAAAAATACAGACACAGACACAAACACATGCATACATATTTTTATTTGGTTGTACACACATGCATATGTGTACAACCAAATAAAAATATGCAAATGTATTGCTGTGTTTACTTGGCATGCATCCTAAAATATCTTAAAACATCTTAAAAAATGCATTAACATTTTATTTTTTTGGCTTTGGCTGGATTTTATTTGTTTTCTTTTGTTATTTAGGGCCAGTGAAAACAAGCAATAAACAGAACGCTAACTAATTTTCATCTATTATTATGTTATCACTGGGGTGGTGTAGCGGTTAGTACTGTCACCTCACAGCAAGGAGGTTTGAACCTTGGTTCTGTGGTGAGTTTGCATGTTATCTTCGTGTCTGTGTGGCTTCTCTCTGGGTACTCCAGTTTCCTCCCATCCTCCAAAGACATCATGCTCTTTATAGGTTAATCGCTGACTCTAAATTGCCTGTAGGTGTGAATGTGAGTGTGAATTGTTGTTTGTCTCTATGTGCCCTGCGATGAACTAGTGACTTGTTTTAAAGAGAAAATGAAAGGAGTGTATAAACTAAACTAAAATACTAAAGTATGATTGCTTCTCACACCATCTTCCCTTGAATTGTTGTGTGGCCATCATTTGTTCAACGTGCTCAGGGTTTGTTCAGGGTAATAAATAGCATACTAGTGTGCAACTAGCCATCAGGGGAGGGCTGTGACTCTGCTGGTGGATGAACCATATTGCTCTCCCCCAATTAGAGCCACTGAGCCCATCCGGCCACCTGCTGGTCCTCAGTGAAACCTCATGATTGCAGCAGCTTACAACAGAAAGGCAATGTTCTTCCCCTACCTCCTATAGTGATTATACTTGGACTATATAGTTCACTACAGTGTCGCCCACATATCATGTCTAACCATTCTCTGAGGAGCTTTTCTTAAAGAGAAAGAAATTCCAAAGTTACATTTTTCTTTTTCTGAATTGATTTGTTTGACCATAATGTGTAAAGACGCTCAGCTCTTTACTCAGAGAAGTCTTCCTATTCATGCTTTTCAGGGGATGTGGCTAATGGGATCTATGCAATGATCACGCAAGAGCTTGACCCCACTCGCAACCAAGAAGGTTGTTCTTTATGTAGTGACAAATACACCAATTAAATTATTATTGTTAACATTTTAACTATATTGCACTGTATTTTGCTAGACTCTGTGTGTATTCCTTTAGGAAATATGACTACGGCATGTTTTTCTTATAACTGTGACTTGTTACAAGGATCAGTCAAGAATTTGGGAAGTAAATTATGTCTGGTATTCATATGAGTTTCATTTTGGAGTAGTTTTGATAACTTTCAAGGACAGGATAAGGCCATGTCCTTCTGTATGGGAGGACTCCCTTGCCAGGATAACAGCTAAACTTCAGTTGAAGTCACAATCAAGGAGGACAGAACTGTATGCATGTTACTTTGTTTCACTCTTTGTCAGACCATCTTGTGATCCTCAGAGGATCTCTGACCTTTCACCTGAAATATTTGGAACTTGGTATTCTTTGTGTGATGTACTTATTACTCTGTCTAATAAATCAACATCAAAGACAATATTAATGTAACTTTAATGTGTTTGTATCTCACTGGAGTTTCCAAAACAGAAAAATGGCATAATACAAGAGACTTGTTAGACTTGAGCTATCTGTTTCTAAAGGGTTAGAGGATTTGATTCAGATGCACACACAGATGTGAAATAACATAATAGAGCACAAAACACAGCTTTAAATGCGTCGTCTGTGATGGAGTCTCATTCCCAGGTTGTTAAATACCGACAAAATGGCTCTGAGTCAGGCTGAGTCACAACACAACAGATGGAATTCATACTCCCAGGTCAAGAAATACCGACGCTTAAGGTTGGTGGCTGCAAGATAGTTGTGCAGTGGTATGCTCCCATTTACGTCAGTATCTGTCAACCTGGATATGAGACTCAACAATGAACAATCTTTCTCCAGTATGACCGACACCACATTTAAGTGTGAGAAGAATATCATATTATCACTCAAAGATCCATCCATCAATTATCTGTAACTACTTATCCTCATCAGGGTCATGGTGGGGCTGGAGCCTTTCCCAGCTGCCTCTGGCCTAGAAATGGGGTACACCCTGGACAAGTCGCCAGCTCATTACAGGGCACATAGAGATAAACAACCATTCACACTTACATTGACACTGTCGTATATTCAGTGGTGATGCAGTTGAAGATGTTTGAAGAGAAACTCTGCTGACACTGTCTTAGTTGTATAACAAATTTATTACAATAAGCAGTACTCGAGTTGAGGGGGGATGGGGGGGGGATGGCATCCCCCCTGGGGGAAAATGGTCAAAATCATCCCTCTTCTAAAATGGTCATCCCTTCTTCCATCCCTTATGGCATTTTATCAATGCATGTGAAAATTACTTATATTTAACACTGGAAATAGAATTACCATTCGACATTTAGGGGGGCTTTATGATAATCAGTCTATTACCTATGTCAGCGGTTTTCAAAGTGTGAGGCGCGCCTCCCTTGGGGGGCGCCAGAGGACTTCAGGGGAGGCGCGGCGGGGGGAAAAATAAAAATATATCTTACAAAGATATGTGTCTCATCACTGTGCGATAAAAACTCAGCGAGCTAGCCCACAAAGAGTAGCAACAAAAATCCACAAAATGACACAGTATGTCTGATCTTTGCTGTTTCGTGTCAAAAGTTTTATTTCAGCGCGAAGAAATGCTGCTAATGTCTCCTGCTATGTCTCTGCTTTAGTTTGAATCAGTCATGAAGCTCCTGGTTGTTACATAAAGACAAAGAGGCTTTGACAGTGAAGTGAGACCTCTTGCTGCGATATACTACCTTTGGGTTTACTTCATTCTGGATCGTCATTGGTGGGTCAAAGGTGAATGTGGGCGGTACTAATAGATTCTCCTGACTCTGATTGGTCGACAGGTGACAGGTGTCAATCATCCACACTCTGTGTTGTTTTAGCCTTAGCAGCACCGTTAGCTGCTACCTGCTGCTTCATATTCTTTAATACCGCTTGTTTCAAACATCGCGTCGTCTTAAAACTCAAAGTCTTCTTTCCTCCTCCTTAAATTGTGTTTTTTTAAGTGAAGATTTTTAACAAAAAATGTGTTTAAATGTATGTAAATATGTTTGAAAACACACAAAGATACATACACAAAGTTGTGTTTAAAAACATTCACAAATAAAGATATTTAAAATGTTTTTACAAATATGTTTAAAAAAGATGTGAATGACATGATGTCCATAGTGGTTATTGTTTCTTTCCAATAAATAGTATTGTCGTGTGCAGGCCATGCAACTGAGAATGCAAGCTATGAATCAGATGGGATTTAGGATTTGCCATGTCTAACAAGTCACCCTAAAATTGACTAGAATGCAGGAAATTACATCTAAGAAATACAAAATTTTCTGGGGGAGGACCCCCAGACCCCCCTGCTGGAAAATATGTCACATAAATGAAAAATTTCACCATCACCCCGGTTTCATTTTACAACTCAACTACTGATCATAACATACCTTACAGTGGCGCCAACCTGGTGGCTCTTGGGTCCCTATCCAAATAACCCCAGAGTCAGGATGGATCAAGACAACAGCTAGCAGGCAAAACAATTATTTTGATGTAAATCATATGTATATCTAGTACTAGCATTAGTATGAAACTATGCATCTATGTGCAGACACCTCAACACCTACAGGCAATTTAGACTCACCAATTAACCCATTAAATGCATGTCTTTGGACTGTGGGAGGTAGCCGCAGTACCCGGAGAGAAGCCACACAGACAGGAATGGTCCAGCCAACGTTCAAACCTTCTTGCTGTGAGGCGTCAGTGCTAACCAGTGCACCACCAAGGCGCCCTCACTCAAATATATCATTTTATTTACCTTAATGGTCCACATGACAATCTAAATGCATCATGCTATAGATATTAAAGACAGTCATATAGTCAGTGTCAGTGGGTGGTGATGATACTATCTGCAGTCAGGGAAAAAAAAAACTAATCTTGTGGTGTGAGGTTTGGTCCCACTGGGCTGCAGTCTCCTGCTGGAGGGACTCTGAGGCTGGCAGGTAAGATCGCAGCAGAGAGATTGCAGTTTGCGGCTGATCACCTACTCATGGAGCAGACACACAGGATCTGTTGATGGATGTCAAGTTGACAGATCTAATTTATTTTCCATGAAGAGCAGGAGATTCGTCCGTTCAGTGCATGATAGATACTCCACTGCGAGTTGACTTGCCCTCAGCTTCATGCAAGTGAAATTCGTCCAGTGCAATGAGATGGATGCTCAAAAAGCTTGAATCAAACTATCAAACCAAGTAGTGCTGATATTTCATCAGTGCTGGCAAAATATGAATTAAGATTATGTTGCTGCATTACCTATTTCTCAGATGTTTTCATAAACATATACTTTACATGTACGGTTTAGCTGTAATATGAGACAGTAATTTCATGCTTTATTTTGGGTCATGAATGCAGTCAAGGAGAAAGAGCAAGAGCAAAAGAACAAGTGTAGCTCCATCAATCTCTGCCTGTCTGAACCTTGGGCAGATGGCTCTTTCTTGAGCCAGTTTACACACAGATGGAGAGCAGAAATACTGTATATGGTCAAGGTTAAAGAGGTCCATACTTTGCAGCAGTTTATGGTGTCAGTCTTTGTTACACTCATGTGTGACAAGTGCTCCCTGATTTCAGACTAGGGACCACATATCCTTGGATCCTTCACCTTTCAAATTCCTCAAAACCCTTTCCACATCGACCTTGTTGTTGTGCATATTTTAAATCATGTCTTTATCAAATATGCGACCCACTTTTCCTTCAGAAAGAGTGAACAAATAAAGTGTCTGTGCCCTTGGTATTGTAAAGTGTGAATTACAAATGTGACTAGATGTGGAAAGGGAATTTATTTTAATTTGATTAAAATAATTATTTTGGCATTGTGGAAAAAAATGAGTCAAATTAGTTTTAACTGCTCCTGCTCCTTGCGGTGTCAGAAATTGTTTATAGTGCCTGATATCAATAAACAATGTAGGAATGTCTTCAATGAGAATTAAACAATGCATCACCAGATGTCCTAAAGTATCAAGAAGGAGAAGGAGCAGTATGCAAACTGGCACAAATTTAACAAACACTATTAACTGACAGAAGGCACACTGAGTAATGACAGACATAAACAATGTGTAGTCTGTGTAATGAATGAGCTTGAGTTGTGTGATGATTTGTGCTCACTAGACTTATCAGAGCAATCAAACACATGCAAGATTCATGTAATTGAAAATACTGTATGAATCAGCAAATAAACAAGTCATGAAAGCACAATACATGAGAGCACCATACAAACAACACCAAATCACTCTCATGTTAATGGCTGTAGACATCATTTTAAAACATGAGCGGTGAAGGTACGGCCTGAGAGGGGTGATGACACATGTAATGTTCTTTATTAGTCCAAACGATGCTGCAGTGTGACGTAATTGTGATTGGCCTGGTGCAAATATTTTTTTGTTGTGCTGCGTAACACAAGAGCACACACAATGAAGTTGTATTGAAACAGGGTCTCTTTATGTATCTCCAAAAAGGTGCTTGTAGGAAAAAAAATATTACATCCTTGGAGATAAGAACTTTGGAAATGAAAAAAGACAGCTAAGGGAGTTTGCTATTCTCAGCCCTCGCACACGAATGGGCCCCCAACAGCTTTTGAACCCTAGTTCACTCCACTGGTTACACCCTCAATAGTTATGCCTTGTGGTTGATGTTGTCGTGCTGTGTGATGCATTTCCCTTTTTATTTGGTAGAAAGTACATTGAAACTGTCAGTTCAGTAAGAGGACCCAAATGCAGACTTGAAGGTGAACAAAAAGGTACCTTTAATAACTTACAGGGATGGAAAACACAAAAATAACAATAAAAACCATGAAAAACAATGAAAAACAACAATGGTGAATAAGCGCAGAGAAAAACAAGGTAAATCTAATAAACAGAAGTTCATGTCAACCAAAGTCGCAGGAACAACAGGAAGACGCACTAAGCAGAACTGAGAAACAGACTGAGGAAATGAAAACAGAACTTACGAACCATACACAGACAGTACGACATGACAAAAGGAAACAAGGAACACAGAGGGTGCATCCAGATAGTTTATTTTACTTAGGAAGGTTCTTAACTGAGTGAAATGACCCAGAAGTATTTAGCCATGATCCTTTATTATCTCCTTTAGCATATGATGATGGACAGCAACTAACAACAAATAACATCCGCTGTCACATTATGACGTAGTCTAGTGTAAGTGCAGTCGGATTCTATGAATGTAGGTGTAGATGTAGATGTGATAGGTCCATTCATGACTCCTTTCATTGATCAAAGGACCTGTAGGATTTTAAGAACAGCTTTATAGTCTGGGATCAGATGTGGATCAGGATTTCTGTGGCTGTGAGAATGTGCTCTGTTCTCACACTCAAACCTGATGATATGTGCTGACCAACACTGTCCTCATTGTGGTCCACTGCATTAAGATTGTCTTCTCCATTTAAATCATATAATTCCCAACGCTCCTGAATGGACCCCTGTTCGCACAACATGGAAGTGACTGATCCCATTGTATTATAAATGTCCCTCAGGCTAGTTTTAAGATGGAGTTCTGTTTGTAGTCGCCATTTCACTCCTTTTAGTGGCTGGTTTTAAACTTAGTTTGACACGTGCAGTTTGAATGATGACTATGATGATGACTGTTTCTCCCTCCCTGTTTCTCTCTATTGTCTGTGTATGTGTTGCTGGACATGGCTTCCAGTCTTCCCCTCACCTCCTGCAGCTCATCAACTAATCAACCCTTGCAGTATAAAACTGGCTTGACCTACTGGCCATGTATAGCCAACTTTGTACACTCGGATCTTCTTGTTGAGTTTTTGCTAGTCCTGTTTTCCCTCATCACTTAACTGTCATATCCAGCTTGAAGGCACAGTCTGATTCTATATACACCGCACCAAACTCCTTATGAGTTCTCCTTCACATCTTTCCTTGGCATCTTGACATTTTCCATTAAGGTCAAGGAAAAGTGATTAGGCGAGGACTTAGAAGGTCATTTTTTTTGACAATTCGAGCGTACCCACAGAGAAAACAGGAAACATCAAACAGGACACTCAAAAACTATGACATAAAACATTGGTGGTGAAGTCAGAGTAAGTGGAAAAACACACTGCTCTTGAGCAGTGTCAATGCAGGTATAACACAAAGGTACCGGTAGCAATCTTTTTATAATGTGAAATCTGGTTGACTCCTTCAGAGGGCATTTTTCCCAATTGTACTACTCGAGTTGTAACACAGAGTGACCATTGTCACTCATCTGATTCAATACATATCATTATCTAAAAGGCACAATGTATTTTTAGGCAAAATTGTTTAATTTACTTAGTTCATTGCAAAATATTACTAATGATAGTTTGGAAAATTAGAACTTCAGTAAACTGAATGATGATCACAGCCTTGCAGCCACTGATATCAATAAAACAATAATAATAAGCAGAGCTGTTTATTTCCTGAATTAAATCTTGATTTTCTGAAGCTACACTACACTGAAGGGCTTTAATAATTACATTCACACATCAACATGAACACAGACAATCTGAAGCAGAGAGAATACATGATGTGTTAACACATTTGTTTTCTCTTATTTCTTCACACTACTTGTTCAGCGTTTATTTCAAAGGACAAATGGCCTTGCACTTTATTTGGGTGCACTGAGGTCACCATCCAGTCAGGTCGTTCCTTGCATAATCTGAAGTTTATTAGTTTTTTCATGCCGTTGTCTTGAATCTCTAAAGCTGTAAACGTTGTCATTCTTTTACTAAGTAGAAACACACTATATTTTAACTGAATATCAAATGCTGTTAAACAGAGGACGAGATGTGATAGGTCCATTCATGACTCCTTTCATTGATCAAAGGACCTGTAGGATTTTAAGAACAGCTTTATAGTCTGGGATCAGATGTGGTTTAGGATTTCTGTGGCTGTGAGAATGTGCTCTGTTCTCACACTCAGACCTGATCCTACAGCAATATGTGCTGACCAACACTGTCCTCATTGTGGTCCACTGCATTAAGCCTGTCTTCTCCATTTAAATCATATAATTCCTAACCCTCCTGAATGGACCCCTGTTTGACACAACATGTAAGTGACTCATGTCTATGTATGTGTTGCTGGATATGGCCTCCAGTCTTCCCCTCACCTCCTGCAGCTCATCAACTAATCAACCCTTGGAGTATAAAACTGGCTTGACCTACTGGCCATGTATGGCCATCTTTGTACACTCGGATCTTCTTGTTGAGTTTTTGCTAGTCCTGTTTTCCCTCATCACTTAACTGACATATCCAGCTCCAACCAATCCTGCACCTTCACCTGAAGTCTCTGTTGAGCACAGCCCTGCGCCATTCCTAGCTGTTCTGGAGAAATTGCTGATATCAAAGGTCAATGGTGAGGTCATGAGGGAAGAAAGTGTTCAGGAGCCTCTGATGTCTTATGCTGTAATATTTATTGACGCTTGGCCAAGGAGAATTAGAGACACTCTTAAAGTACATCAGAAGTGTCTGAGTCTGTCTCACATTCTGCCCAACTAATGCTGGTGGATAAACTTTAAACCCAAAGATAACACCACAAATACTACACGCCCAGAATTAGTCAAAGAGAATGTCTTTACCCATGCAGGTGTTATTGTCAGCACATTCTAGTCTGGAGACACAGATGTCTGTTTACGCAGATTGGAAGATCAACGGCCAGCTATCTATTATGTCAAGGAAGGCAGCAATAGGTCTCTTCGACCCTGGCCAACACAGTGTTGAGATAGACTGGCACCTACTGTTCCCAGTCAAAGCAAAACAACTAATACTGCTGAGGACCTCAAGGCCCACACGTGACCTTGTGTAACCTAAGGATAGAAAATTCCATAACACTAGCTACACCACCCACCATCACCATTTTATCGTTTCGTCCACCAAGTCACCTCCGGCTTTTTAATAAACTATTTAAAACTGAACAGGCTTTGGTTGGTGTTTGAGTTCTGGGTCTTAAACTGTTAATCACAACAGCTAGTTGATAACTCTCTAATGTGTTGCCTCTTAAGGGCTTTAGTACTTCTCTACATTACCGCTCTAACACCCAACATATAAAGCCTCATAACAATCATCATCACCTCACGAACTTAATTAGCTGATGTACTGTATAAATGTAGGGGGTTTCATGCCGTGGCAGGGATGGGTGAGAATGTATGATTTATTTTACTATGATTAACAGAGAAATAGAGCACAAGGCTACAGAAGTGCTAATCTTTTAAGTGGAGCAATTTATGTATTTAGGTTACATGTCTACAATAATTTCTCTCTACATGTGAGCCACAGTGGTATACTAACAACCAGGTGCTTTATCTTGAGTAGAGATAAAACCATTCAAACAGATACACATAGTTTAAAGCTGCACTAATATGCTTATATCAGCAAACAAAGAATGAAATGAGTATGTGTAAGGTGAATCGTCACATGGCTACAAACCCCAAAAACTGTACACTATCTACCAACTTTTGTGGAGAAATCAATGGTCAATGGTGAGGAGGAAAGTGCTCAGAAGCCTCTGGTGTCTTATGCTGTAATATTTACTGAAGCTTGGCTAAGGAGAGTTAGAGAAATTCTCACATACAACCAGGTATGTATATGGTATGAATATGAACTCTGTTCTGCCCAACTCATGTTGGTGGTCACACCTTAAACCCCTACAGATGACGCCACAAATGTTGTAAGGAAAATGCCAAGAGATCAGATTGAAAAGAAAGGCAGGAGAATTCAGAACATGAAGACATCATCAGTGACATCATCATTATTGACGTGATCTGTGGCGAAACTACGATGTTCAACTTAAGTACTTCTCCCTGTGCATTTTTACCATGTTGTAAACAAAGTGACTGTCTGTTAACAGACACTAGTCTGTACTGATAAACTACAGACCTGTAGAGTAACGTTATAATTCTTATTGCAGTAGGAAGTTCGATGACCTCTTGTAATAGCTAAGGCACCCAACTTTAACCTGAGCAGAGGTCTAATCAGTCAAGAGACACCTGTACCTGTGCAGGGTCTCTAACAGAGATGGAAGACAACATACTGTGAGTCATTGCAAACTTAAAGTTTTATGTTTTGATGTGAAATATGGCACCCACATTTCTCAATAAATTAATAGTGAGAGGAATAACAGAAGAGTAATACTCCAAAAGGTGGGCAGGATCAGGAACCTCTATATTGTAGATAATGTACACATAATGAAGGACTAGTCAAGTGATGAATATATAGTGACAGACTTGGTGTAATTATATAAATATGTCACATTACAAATGACTAGGTTATGCCTCATCAGCAACGTAACCAATAACAGATGTGGTACTGGCACATGCAGAGAAGAAGTCTATTATTTCTTTTGAGGTAAATACACATGAGCTCATTGGTTATCATGAAAAAGAGGCACAGTTCTATGTCACGGTGGTGCTCGTAAATATGTTGAGTGTATCAAATCGATTGTAGGATAAAACAGTGACCTAACCACTTAATTTCTATAGTATGGATGAAAGGTCAAAGATTAAAGATGAAAAGCATCCTGTGAACATAATGGACTACCACAAGCTTCCCAGTGAACAGGGATCTTTAAAGCAACAAATCGACAGCTGTGATGAATATTTATTATGACCGAAAACTAGCATGTCGACAACTTTGCTAAAAGCCAAACATCAAGCAGGTGCAACAACACAAGACCAGCTGATATAACTTACTACACCAACAGCAAGAAAAGCCCAGTTGGGCATCTGTCTTTCAGCCTTTTATTTCACAATGCTCTTGCCAACACCTAAACGTCACTCAACGTTTTACTATTGTCCCGTGGCCATCAATGGCTCTTTCGTCTCTCTCATTATAGACACTGCTGAACCCTGTTACATTACCCACTTGGCCAACTCAGGTTCTGGCACGATACTGGGTCCACTCTCCGCCAGCATCTGCCTGTGCCCCGGGCCTGAAAACCTTCTCTTCCTGGTGGTCCAAAACACCTGTGGTACAAACACTAACACACTCCTGATGCGCTCATAGTCCAGACAACCCGGCTAACAAACTACTGTCCATTAGGAAACTCTGAAAATCTCAGAGTTGATGCGGTTTCACGAAAATTAGTGAAATAGTTATGTACCTCGAGGTGATCATACACAGAGCACAAGGTTACACAATGCAAGAAGAAACACACAGGGTGAGACACCATTCACCTGAAGTCAATGTAGCATCAAAATGATTTGAAATTGGTTATTTTATGATGAAAATGTTATGAGATGTTGCCATAAGACAATTGCCTGAAGTAATAAGAAAAGAGTTCCCACTTAAGCAAAGCACCATTGTCCCCTGCCAGCATCTCTACAGCATATGAGCTTCAAGATGTGCCACAGAAAATTGAGATAAACAGATTACCTCTGCAGAGGAGGCCACCTAACTGAGAACTTAAATACAGAATAAATGGTTCCTCTGTTAGACGGTGATGGTGGCCCTTTATCACCTGAGAGAGACTTATTCTAAATAAACACTGGTGTGTATTATTGAGATTAATGACGTATTCAAGGGTGTCATCGGGAAGTGTCATTTCCCTCTGACAGTAAAATGGCTTATTAAAATCACAAAGCAAAATGACTGGAAGAAATTTCCCTCATGAGTTTCTAATTACAATGTCAAGGCTGCCAGACTTTCTTAGCAGCTCACATTTCTTGTCACAACACAATAGAAGTCGGCGCACTCTGTAGTCACGTCTCCACATGTCGTCTGCACTAGGCCCTGTGCTGAGAGTTCTGCTTTAACCTTGAACTACCTGGAAATCCTCCCCACTGTGCTCCATCTATTTTCTCTTTTAGTACAAACAATCCTTTCAGATCAAGCGGTGCACCGAGCATTGACCCGCTCTCCAAACGCTCTCCCGGGACGTTAAACATGGTCGCCTGCTGGTGATTCAGACTAGTTGGCACAGGGAGTATTTAGAGAGATGAGTCTGCTGCTTGCCTGTGCACTCGATCTTCTTCTCCCCCATACCCCCACCCCCTCCCAGTTATCTTCTGTAAGTGTTATCCACCGGGGAGTCATGCTGCTTTCTCCTGTTTCACATCTTACAACTGCCTCGGAAACACCAGTCTTTACAAGGGAAACAGCCTATTTTGTTCTGTTTTGTGGTGACATTTTTATGCGTGTGCAACTCTCAGAGGAGTAGCAGCATCGTCTCTGTGTATTGTGCCAAAAACTTTGTGATAGAGGTGGGTTCCTCTCCTACTCTCCTTCTTTCTGTGTGTGTGTGTGAGTGTGTTTCTCTCTATAACTCTTCCTCTTTCTCTTTCTGTCATTCTCCACTCTGACCGTGTCTGTTTA
Organism: Larimichthys crocea; assembly: GCF_000972845.2. Taxonomy (NCBI): domain Eukaryota; kingdom Metazoa; phylum Chordata; class Actinopteri; family Sciaenidae; genus Larimichthys; species Larimichthys crocea. Next base: position 5,410,509 of record NC_040031.1, read on the forward strand.
CTCCCATTTCTCTCCATTTCCCTGTGAGCTGTGTGTCACCGTGGCAGACACGCACCACACACTACTGCTGCACTGGGGCTCTGCTTCCGTTTGACAACCTAAACAACGTCTGGTCACCATCTGAATGAAAACCATGAAAACACCTACTCCTGTAAAGACTTTTAAATTTATTTATTTGGTCATAATCTGGAAAAAAAGAGTGGCTAATTGTTTTGGCATGACAAAGAAAGATAATTAACCAGATAATGAGTTTTTATAAATCACATTATTCTCCCAGCTGGGCCTTTTTCTGTTTTTAAATAGACAAGGACATGGATGAAAGGTACCGCTGTCTCTCTTCTAAAGACTGTATTCCTGTTTGGAAGCAGCACAGTTGTAAGTCGGCACTTGTATGCGCGATTTAATGAGATTTACGCCCTGTGCATTATATTATTTAATGCTGCTGTGATCTGCAGGTCAGCTGGTTCATCTGGCACTGACACAAACAAACACATGGGCTGTCATGCACAGTACATGCAGATACACGTGTGTTTGTGTGTTGATTACCTCGTGCTGTTCTCATGGTTTAAAATAATCAGAGATTCAGAGAACTGTTGACACTTGACTTGGACTTCATTTGCTTCTTGATAATGGGTGACCAGATGAACGTTTTGTAAATTATACAAAGGGAAAGACGGGACAAATGCAGCTGAATTGCATTTTTTTTTTTTTAATGAAATGAATAATCCACTCATGCTGACATTGCAGTACAACAAAGGACAAAACATTTTTACGATTTCAGCAAATAACTTAATTTAACTCTGACTTCACTAGAAGTAATTTCAAAGACATGAAAAAAGACAAGGAACAAATACAGAGAAAATCACTGAACTTCAGAAGTAATTGTTTGTTACTCTGAATCATTGTCAACAAAATCATGAGCAAGAGAAAACATTATGCACTGAGAGGTCTTCTCCCCCTCCTTCTCTCTTATATGAAAACAGAAGTACCACTCGTTCTTCTGAGGATATTACTGAGCTCACTCTTGCACAAAGCTTTATTCCCCAGAAGCATATTAATTGGGGTATTTGCATAACTGGAGAAATGAGTTGCTAGTAATACAAGAATAGCTAAGAGATACCATGGTGTCATTGTTTTTATCAACTTCCTTTGACAGTGAAGCATATCGTTCTGTTAACACAATCAGTCCTGTGGCGACGCTTGTGAATGCTCCAAGTCGAGCATACTGTTTGATTATTTTACTGTTTCCCCCTATCACATGCAATAATAATTAAAAAGAGGAAACTAAGTTCTGTACAGCTCACTGTTTTGATTTATATTAATCAAAGAGTAAGCTCTCCAAATAAATTATGACTTGTGAATTTCCTGGCAAGTGTTTCTGCTGGCGGCCTGCTGTGTATATTTGTCAAATGAGTCAAACAATACTGGAGACCAACTGAAGCTGCTTTTCTCAAGCCATGTGGGAAGACCATGTTTTGTTTGCATAGGATGACTTGACAAGTGGTTTGCATCGTATTATATGTATGTTTGTGCGTAATATTTAAGATGGATGCCTGCTTGGTCTATTATCATGCAGCGTGGAGCTACCACTTGAGGTCATGATCTCTGGGGAAGTTTATATATATATATATTGTAAGGCTGATTCCAGCATACAGAATGTTCAGTTCAGTTTAGTTTATCATTCAAACATGTTCTAAACACGAAGGAATGAAGATCATTCCCTGGCCAGCAGTGTACAGAATAAATAAATATTATTTTGATATGTCAAAAAAAGAGAGACTTATCCATACATAAACAAATAACCTAAAAGTCTGTAACTTATGTGATTATATTTAGCATTACTTCATCAATTTTGTAAAATTGAATTTTGAAAAATGATTTAGACCTTCAGTATGGTTCATGAATTGTAAGAGAGAACATGTCGAGGCAGTTCTTTCAGCTATAATGTGCTTCATTAAAAAATGCAGAATATGTATACTGTAGTAATAACACAATAAACATTTTTATTTTAGGGGGTCACATAGTTTCCTATAATTTCTTAGAGACTATATTATTTTCAACTGTAAATTGACAATCACCAGGAAGGTATGGTGTAATTTGATAGTAATTATATGAAAAAAAGAGAGAAAGAGTTTTTGACTGGTTGCCTTCAAATTGATTTCAAGTAATTGCTGGCATAATCAGAGGTTTTCAGTCATCGCACAGCAGGTCTGCTGAAAAAAAATGGTAAATGTGTCCACAGGCAAGCAAACAAGACAAGGAAAAAACATTTTTAACTGAAGTCTAATAACTGTCTCTGAGGTTTGCCTCTGTTTGACACAGTTCTGCATGGTAAACATCTCAGAAAATGTTTATTTTTATTGTTTATTTGTTGTTGCAGTCCTGTAAAACTAATTGTTACTCTCTGACTCACATATTCCTAAATGTTGGAACACATCCGCAAATATGGTCCTTTAATGTTCTGTGACACTGACCTAAGGCCTTTTTTCTGTTTGTTTGTACATGTTAGAAATGATCATTGTGTGCAAGCCTTAAGTTTGCATGTGCTTGTGATGCTGCTTAAATTTACATGACGAAGACAGAAGACTCATCTTTCTCAAAACAGAAATCAGCATGGTCTGTTCAGAGTCACAGATGGTAAAGTGCCTGCTGGCTCTGAGGGAATGTATGCAGCGGTCAGCGAAATCAGATTTCCATTATCATAATGATTATAATGGAGCAGAACTCAGAGGCAGACATCAGGTTTCTCTGTTTTGTCATTATTCACACAGAAGCCTGGAGGAAACAGCTTTGTTACAGACATGCTTTGACAAATCATATCAACTTGAAGTATTCACAAGGAATAAAAAGTAGAGTTTGAAAACCATCCAATGCACAATTAGCACATCAATTAGTCTACAACTTGCTTGAAGATAAACAGAGTGAGCCAGCAGGAGCATGTGTTTTTATTTAACCCAAATTTAGAGGTCCTGCTCCTTTTACAAGGAGTTGTTTTATTTTTACTTACAGTACATTTGCTCAAGTACTGTTACTGTCAAGTACTGCAGAAGAACCAACAGAAGGCCAAACAAGTTAAAATAAAGAAAAGTGAAACACAACAAAGACAACAGAAAGCCAACAGAGCTAGCGAAATAAAAAATTAAAACTAGTTTTTTCTAAAAGCTTAGAAAAAATAATATCAGACAGTAATAAGAATATATATAATATATATATATATATATATAATATATATATATAATATATATATATATAGATATTATATATAAATATATATATATTTAAGATGGTAGAATATAAAGGGAAAACTAATAACAAAAAGGCTCGTCTGGTAGCTCGTCTGGTGTTAAACGTAAAAGGATAAAGAGATGATAAAGTCTATAAAAATGAGTTTCAAGAAGTGATTTAAAAGTGTCGAGGAAGTTCACTGAATCAGCGAGCCTTATCTCCTCGGGCAGGTCGTTCCAAAGTCGATGGACCCTGATGGAGAAGGTTTTGACCTTTAAACAGCCAGAAGTGACTCGATATAAGGGTACGGATGCAAACTGGCCTATATGGGGTCACCATACTAAATATGAAACACAGAATAATTCAAATTAGGCCTGCAGCAGTCAATTACTACAATCAAAGACTACAGTCTATGAGTATAGTCTCAAAATATAAAATACATTATAACAACTTTACTATTTCTATAGTGTGGTATCGTTTGCTTACGTAATCTGAATACTGAATACTGTCAGTGTGGATGCCAATGACAGCAAAAGACTTCTGTCTCTGTGTTCTGAAGATGATGCAGATACAAATATACAGGTCTTCACAGATTTGCATGATGAAACTGAGAGGCCAAGATGATAAGAAGACAAATGAATTTCATTATGACATCTCCAAATATGTCTTTTAAGATCATGACTTTATTCAACTCATCTACACACCCACGACACACACAATGATCTTATGTGAATGACCAACAGGGGGAGCTACAGCATTTGTTTATTTAGTTGGTTGGCTTATTTCTGTAACACACTGAGGCATCAAATGAAAGACTGTTTGCATAACCATCATATTATTATTTCATACGTGATTTTAGGAAATTAGGATCCCTTTTTACAAAAGTTTCACATGTTGTCCTCCAAACTAAAATTAAACTATTTGTCAGATTTTGTGTTTGCCTCTAGGAATCCTTTAAGGACTCCCCCAGGTCTCTGGCAATATTCTGAGAAGTACTACACTATATTACTTCAGTTTCTTCTTAAAGGAAAAAAACGGTTTCAGGCTCTAAGAGGTTTAAGTCATCAAGTGATTTGTCGCTGCAGCTTGCATTCCTCTAAACTCCTCGGATTTTAAACAGGAAGACAGGGAAAATTTACTAGTGTTAAAGGACTGGGGGATTGTATCAACACCACTGATAACACTGATGAAAGTCAGTTTACTAGGTAGAACTGTAACTTTTGTTTCCTGAAGGAATGCCAGTCTGTGTCTGGAGTGGAGGAAGTGGAAAATAATTTAAAGGAACATTATGCGAGATATAAAAGTACCATGCTATGGCATCAGAAATTAAGAAAGCATGCAAAAGGTGTGCTCAGTATAGTGAAAGGAAAGCTTGATTTTCACATTGTGTGAGGTTTGCTGTGACTCTTCCAGTTTTTCTGGGAGGGAAGACGTGACACAGAAAACCATGTGGAGCATCATCTGTCAGGATTTAACCTCAGCCTGTGAAAACATGTCTTAATCACTGCACCAATTTATAGTGTCTCCTGTGAGACTGCATTTTATTCATTAATCATAACTAGTTCAATAAAAAGGAAAACAAACAGTGTTGACTAGATTTTATTAGTCAGCCACAAAGTTCTGACCATGTAACCATTTCTAGAATAATTAACTTAATTTTTAGGTTTTTTATTTACTTTGCTCTGTTTTTATTCTTTTCACGTCTTTATCTTTTGTGTTCCTAAACCCTGATTTTCTCCCAGCGATTGATAAGTCTTATTATTTACAGAAAACAGATGGATGGATGGATTGTTAGAAAGAGACAGACATATTTTCTGAATTTGCATCTTGCAGTTTTAATCATAACTTTCATGTCAAATTGGGGTGGTCGGTAGCGTAGTGGCTTGTGCAGGCGCCCCGTGTATAGAGGCTACAGTCCTCGCTGCAGCCGGCCCCGGTTTGAATCCTGCATCGGATGGCCCATTGCTGTGTGTCATTCCCCTCTCTCTGCCCCCTGCCTCCTGTCTCTCCTCAGCTGTCATATCAATTAAAGGCATGAAAAGCCCAAAAAATATATATACTTAAAAAAAACTTTTATGTCAAATCATATCTGCCATAATGAAAAAAAAAACTAAATCACAACCTGGATAATGGAGGACAAAGGTCTGTGTACACTGTTGCCCATAAAGTTGTAATAATTTGGTTTTCTGTCAAGAATAAACCACATCGTCACAATCATTTCATGAGAAGAGGTAAAAATATTTTATTATGGGCAACAGTGTATATCTGAGCTCCTTTATTTTCAGAACGGGAACACATTGTTACCCTCTTGCCACACTGACACATCAACTGGAGGGACTGAAGGTTACAATTCCCATATGAAATCAAGTCACTACAACCACTGGCCCTGATAGACAGCTGCCATCTATAAAAAATAATCCCTGAACAGAGCTGTGGGTGTGCTAGTCCTGACCCACGGGGGTCAGCTCAGGGTAATGTGGTATATTTTTGAGTCTGCTTTATTTGAACTTATTCGCAGAGTAAACAGATGTCTTAAGTAAAATTGGAGAAAGCTTTTAGCACAATAGAATTGAGCGATTGGCTGTCATCTTAATATCAACTATTTTCTGTTAAGGTGTACATGTCAAGATTGCTGTAAGCCCTTGAGATGACAAGATCCAGGCTTGCACCCCTGGTCATCACTACCAAATACGGAAGAATGTATGGTGAAACGTTCATAACATTAATATGTAATCGCTTCATTTGCATATTAGTATATAGCAGGGCAACGCCTTAACACAGGGGGAGAATCGGGGCTGCAATCTGACCATAGGGACCTCAGCAGTCTTTAATCTGACCTCAAGGATTCTCTTCATGCACTCAGAGTATGTAATGGCTTGTAATAAAAAAAGGAGCATTCCTTAAGAAAGAAGCCTCGAGCTCTGCTTATTCTTTTTCACTCAAACAAGCACGAAGAGAGTCGTCAATACATGACAGTAACTTCAATGACAGGAAGAAAACTACCCATTAGAACTCCACATCCTCCATCAAAAACCAATAGCTTTGCACGTGATGAGAACATAAAGGTAATTACAGCCCAGGGGTCCAGTATGACTGTGACTCTGTGAACCATCTGCTCACACACACACATGCACACACACACACACACCGTGTCTTTACATTATAAAACCAACAGCAGGCTCTTAATGTTTTATTATCTATCAGCCTTTATAGAGGAACACTATCATGCTTCAGTTTAATGTTATTATGCTATTTATAGTTTAATATATCTTGTGGTTAATATATATTTACTTATAATGACTGGTCTCTGTGTGGATAGATAGATAGATAGATAGATAGATAGATAGATAGATAGATAGATAGATAGATAGATAGATAGATAGATAGATAGATAGATAGATAGATAGAACTTTTCCCTGAGGAACCTCAGGAAACAGTACTGTTTACCCTACAGTGTAGGGTAAACACCATTAACACCACATTTGGCCCTACACCAACCATTTGAAAAGTGTGCAGCTGTATGTTTTGTTTTGTTTAGCAGTCGCCTTTTGGATCATGATAACCAGATGGTAACCAGAGGTCAGAGGATAAGGCTGTCTCACTAATCTAACAATGATTATTCTATGCTGTGCAACTACTTTTCCTCTTTTACTTACAGTATATTTTCTTTTCTATTTTTATTCAATTTATTCACCTTGTGTTTTGTGAACTGCTGTAACAAGTGAATTTCCCCAGTATGGTATCAATAAAGTCTATCTTATCTTATCTTATCTTATCTTATCTTATCTTATCTTGTCTTGTCTTGGTCTTATAATATATATCAGAATATATATAGAATTACAATTGAGTTGTCTGCACATAGATGCATAGTCACATACTAAAGCATCTTGGAGCCGCTGTCAGATGTGTAGATGAGATAATGATAATGACTTCTTTAAAATGGATAGCTAAGGGGTCAGGTCAAAGGTTAAGCCCCTAAGTGGTCTTTCCTGGGAAAGGAATTTCTCTTGTCTATCTGTCCCTCTGACTCAGGTTACTTTACTGCAAATTTGTTATACAACTAAGACAGTGTCGGCGGAGTTTCTCTTCAAACATCTTCAACTGCATCACCACTGAATATACGACAAAACTTAACCATTATATATCAGGAGCTCCTAAAATCCCCAAAAGTGCTATTTTTTAGATTTATTTATTTTATTTTATTTATTTTAAAGCATTTTTATCATAAAATGTAACTGAAAAAAAGATGTTGACATTCACACTTCTTGTTTATTTGTCATTACACAAAAAGGCACAACAAAGCACACAGTGCGTCTTTTCACTGAGACGTTGTTTAGGTAAGTGTCAATTATATTAAGTGGAGAAGCAAATGACAGTTGAGATGCATTACAATAATGAATGCTGGAACATTTTGGTTGCCCAGCACAACGTTTAAGCAATTTTTAATAACCATTAATACCATTAAGCAAAATGTTTGAATTGAAAGAGTTCAAGAATTTGAAAGAATGGAGAAAAAAAAGTTCAGATTGAGGGCTAAAGATTTTGTTTTTGATACTACAGCTGTCAAAAAGTACAGCACATATAATCATTATCATAAAGTGTAGTGGCCTGCACTTTTATAGTTTTATAGTTCTTATTAACAAAACCAACTTTCAATAAGTGAGACTAATTATTCCAGTCGACCTCCATCAAACACTCCTTCGTGTCATGATATAACAATCTGATGTGTGTGTGTGTGTGTGTGTGTGTGTATATGCAAATTAAAATCATTTATATTTTTATTCATAACATTTAAAAAAAATCAACACATATTTAGGTAGGAACCTTTGGGGGCGGAACATAGAGTGTGTCTCCTGTTTTCAGGGGGATGAATATCATTTTTGTGTGACACTATTTTGGGTCCGTGTAGAAAACGATCTAACACGTGAGTGATGATTTCTCTGTCGTCATGTTCGCACGCGCTTTTCTTCTAACTTTGTGATCATGTTTGCGCGTGTTTCGCCACGTGACTGCTCTCCATGTGTTAAACTGTTTGTCCGCGCTTTAAGACAGACACGCAGATGTTTCTCCCTCAGCTGTCAGTCTGATGAGCACATCAGGAGATTTATCTCCGAGAACACAGAGGTAGTTGGAGAGCAGAGCCTGACCCCAGAGGTCAAACTCAGACTTTTTACTCCAAACTGCAGATTTTGGCGAGAAAGACCAGAGCTTTGGCCTTTTGATGAGCCGTACTGGGCCATATATTGGCCAGGCGGACAGGCACTCTCAAGGTAATAAACCCCTGTCACTGTGTGACACACGCTGAGTTGAATGCTGAGTTGAGTCTCACCTGGTGTCTGCAGGTACCTGTTGGATAACCCTGCAGTGTGTCGGGGGAAGAGGGTCCTGGATGTGGGGAGTGGCTGTGGAGCCTCAGCCATCGCTGCAAAACTGAGTGGAGCTGCTCATGTTGTGGCTAATGACATTGACACTGGTATGCATCTGTGTTTATTCTGACTGTGTTGTGGTACATTTTGTTCCATTATTTTACTCTCAAGGATCTCAGTGTTATAAAAATTAGGATTACACTGCTATTCAGATGTTTTAAATCATACCGTGTGTGTCTGTGTGATCCTATTTATCACATGTCTTGAGGACACTTCCCTTTATTAATGTTTTGCTGAGGCTGGCAGGGTAAGGTAAAGTTCAGGTTAATAAACAGAGGAAGTCAAGAACCGAACGAGGGTCAGAGAGGTGACATTTAGATCGGGGATATGCTGACTACTAACTAAGGGAAAAGAAAAACGTTTAGATGCTATATATGCAAATTTTCTGTTAACAATTTACAGAGGGTTAAGACAGCCCGTTATCGTTTGTATAGGAACCATCTGCTCCACAGGGAGCCTTTTCTCTGTAACCCCACTGTTAAACGCTCCTTCTTGTACAAGAATAATAAGTTCAACTTAAACTTTGATACTTTGAATCCAGTCCTCCGTATTCAAGGGTTTTTCTTTAAAATTCCCATAACAATCAGCACAAATCCTTAAATGCAGACACATGCTCACGCTCATGGCTTGTCTACGCTGTTATGTGGCCTCCATTACCCCTGTTGTATAAAAGTCTATGTAATAGCATAAAATAGTTTCATAGTTAAGTCTGTATGAAAGTGAAAATGTTAACAACTATGTAAATATATTTTAATATCCAGGAAGCACATAGACAATATGACAAAGGTAAAGCCCTTACATGTGGATGTTTTATGTCCTCTACTGAATGTACATACAGTTTTTATAAAGCTTTTATTTCTTACATTCAAATTATTTAGGCAAACCTATGCAATGAGTCCACTAAGCCACACATTTACAAAAAAAACAAAACAAAGTCTAGAGGCCCCACAATGTTAAATATTAAATACATAAATATGTAATTATTAAATTAAGAATGACTGATTCTTGTGCCCGCATGAGACACTCACACAAATTATTTTACTACTAATGGTCTCAGTACACAGATAAATCATTAAGTAAAGACCAAGCAGCAACCTCTGGAGCTGAAAAATAAAGCCAAATGTGGAAGTGTTAAAAACTGTAATTCCTCGAGCGGTCAGTTTCAAAACCTGTCACTGTGCAGTGTTTTTCAGTTTTTCACAGCTAGGAGTATAAATGGAATTCTTTGTGTCAAACGTGCTGTGCAACGGGGGGTAACATGCTAAAATACCAGTTTGTGTTACAGTTGCAGCTGTTGCGACCCTCATGAACTGTGAGCTGAACGGACTCGAGCCGCCCGTCTGTGCCACTGACAACATGATTGGTTCCCAAGCCGAGGGTTTTGACCTGATCCTCCTGGGTGACATGTTCTACCACGAGGCCCTCACCACCAGCCTTCACAGCTGGTTGGACCGCTGCATCAAAACCCACGGCACCAAAGTCCTGATTGGAGATCCTGGTAGAGCCCAGTTCGAGGAGCACGGCATCCGACGACTCCTGTGTCTGCTGGCTCAGTTTGAGCTGCCCGAGTCTGTTAGAGAGGAGAACTATGGTCTGACCTGCAGCAGTGTTTGGTGTTACCATCCTGAACTCTGAGGACTGTGTAATTACCTTGCAGATATTTAACACAACTACCTCAACCGGGATGCGCTTGAACATTATGACAAAGGAAAGTCCTTACATGTGGTTGTTTAATGTCCTGTACTAGATTTACTATTTCTTACATTCAGATTATTTGGGGCAAACCTATGCGATGACTCCCCTAAGCCACACATGTCTAATTTACAAATAACAAAGTCTAAGTTCAATAATAAATACATAAATATGCATAGGACACTCACACAAATGGTTTCTGTCAATTATTTAACATAAAAAACTTCAACTTCCATTTCAGACATACATTCAGACATACATGTGGTATATTTTCTTACAAGCATTTCATAGTAATTCATTGGTCTCTCCTAAGGGTACAGTTGAATGTAAAGTGAATGAATGAAGCTTTATTTGTCATTGTAACAGTACAAGTACAGTACAACGAAATTGCAACACCAGTCTGTCCATACATATATGACAATTTGTGGGGGGGTAGACAGGACAGGGTCTGGTAGTCAAAGGAAAGAAGAAAAAAGGGAAACAACATGGGGAGGGGGGAGGAGAAAAAAAGAACAACCCCCAGCCTGTGCTCCTTAACGGGAGTACACTGGAAGCAGGACAAAAACACCTCAGCAATTATAGCACATATACAGTACACTCTACAACATGAGACACATCACTAGCAACCAGGGGATAGGGGATGGGGGGTTTGAGTAATCCCAGCACAGTCATGCAGCCATTTGGTCCTGCAGCCGTTTCGGCAACCCGCCTTGTCAGGCTGGGGGGAGCAAAGCGGTGAAGGCGGGGGGATGGGGGTGGGGCAGTGAAAGCACATCTGTAAGTGTGTGCATGAGTGCGTAGGCCTGGAGACGTGCCCCGCCCTGCACCAAAATCATGGAGTCTCAATCCGCAGATGTTATGGCGATGGCATGGCAGTTGCTGTGGAGACAGCCTTGATCAGGTCATTGCAGAACAGTCAATAAGTGTCAGTGGGAGATGGGGGAGGAGGGCATAAAAGTGTCTCGCTGTAGTGATCTTCCACGGGAGTTGTTATTCCAGCAGAAGCCTTGGCCAAGGCCCTACAGGTATGGGGAGGTCAAGATAAGATTGGAATTTGTTTGGTCTTGGGCGCCAGTAGCTGCATTCTTTTCTGCTACAGGCTCTCTCAGCCAGCTTGGTCTCCAAAACGATCCATTTGCCTTTGCAAAACTGTCAGCTTCTCCATGATGTAGCCCATATCCTGGTTGTTCTTGATGTTATCCATCGATCCTGTAATGGTGACCATGTTCCAGTTCAAAGTCTCTGTGATGTCGTCCACTTTGCGATCCAAAACTGTGATGTTATCCGTATTCCGGTGCACGGCCTCATTCAGATTCCCGACAGATCTGCTCAGTGCTTCAATCATTACTGGCAGCTTTAAAGTGTTGTAAGAATTTGCAATGGCCTCTCTCTGAGTGAAGAACAAGCGTTCTATAGTATTTATGACCTCTCTAAATAGAGGAAGGGGGAAGGTGTGAACGTGTGGAATCTGAAATAAAACACCTTCAGCTCATTAGCAAGTTGATGGTTCTCCACAGACAGATGGTCGGATGGCAATCCGAAAAACCAAAAATGCCACTTGAGGGAATTTGAAGTCCTTTGTAACTTGTTGTGGTGGCAAAAAATAAGATCTTCCAAGAAAGAATGCTTTGACGTTTTATTAATGCAAATCAACAAACTACAAAAAAATCCTGAATGAATGAATGACTGATGAATGACTTAAACTGTGCATGTTAACTTAAACAAAACCGAAGTGATCTGATAAAACGCACAGCACCTTTAATATATACACACACACACACACACACACACACACACGTGTGCGGTTACAAAACTGTGTGGCTTCTCTACTTTGTTGTGTTTTTCCCTACCACCTGTCCACCCGTGACTTCCCTTTCTCACCTTCACTCCTAATTCCATTCACGTGTGAATTGGTCAGCTGTGCAGGTGACGTCACAACCACAACACCCCACATTACCACACCCACATTGCCACACATGAAAAATTGGCTACAACAGAGATGATCTGTGATCTGTGTACACACAAGTGAGATAATCAGTCTTTAATGTGTGAAAATGTTGATCACATTAAAGATGAAGAACCATGATGATTGAAACTCTTTAAAAAGTTTCTTTTTTGTAAGAATGCAGTATGCAGAGTCAGAATCTAATTGCGTAAACCAGAAAAAGATAAATGGAAAAATGTATGGTAAAGATATGGCAAAGTAATCAGTTTGTTGTTTTGGTGTTGTTGGTGCATGTCAGACATCTCTAAATATAAGGATAAGAAAATAAGAAAAAAGTATTTAATTTAACAATATAAATATATATATATACACAATATGTTTTAAAAGTAAAAAATAAGAAGAGCAGTGCAGCCGAGTTAGTACCATGTGCATTCATAGTATGCAGAGTATTTTCAATATGCAAGTAACAAAACAGGGAAGTCCGAGCTGAGCGTTAATGTAACGCATAGAGTTGTGAGTGCAGTGTCAATGTGACAGGCAAAGGTAGAGTGTGAACAGTGAAAGAGTGTCAGGATGGGTTCCGGGCCTTGTTGGTAAGAGCCACAACTCGTCTTGCATTGAATAATTAGGACTTCCCTCTTCTCCTGGTTTAGCTTTTATACACACAGACAAAACAAAAATACATTCTGAGAATGTCCTTTTATGGGACCAACTTCTGTTGCTTATCTTCCATAGCTGATTTTGCCATACATGTCTTTACCAACTAAGGATATAGGATATTCTGTTGAGAGAGAGTGTGTTATGGGAATTTTTAAAGAAAAACCCTTAAGTAAGGAAGACTGGATTCATAGTATCAAAGTATCATTACTCATTATTCTTGTACAAGAAGGAGTGTTTAAAAAAGGGTTACAGAGAAAAGGCTCCTCGAGGAGCTCTAACAGTTGGCTCCTATACATATTTTCAAATGGGCTGTCTCGGACACCTCCCCACTCATAGGGGTTGTGGAGAAATTGCTGAAGTCAAAGGTCAATGAAGGTCAGGAAGGAAGAAAGTGTTCAGAAGCCTCTGATGTCTTATGCTGTATTACTTATTGACGCTTGGCCGAGGAGAATTAGAGACACTTTCAAAGTACATCCGTAAACCAGAGACTTGGAGCTAATAGCGGTCAGCATGTGGCCATACTACCTCCCGAGGGAGTTTTCACAGGTCATTGCTGTGACTGTGTACATCCCCCCCTTGGCGGTCGCTGCTGCAACTACAGACCAGATCCACACTGTTGTCTCGCAGCTTCTAAACCAGCACCCCCAATCCCTCCTCCTCATCTCCGGTGACTTTAATCATGCCTCTCTGTCCTCTGCTCTCCCCACCTTCACCCAGTAAGTGAACTGCCACACCAAAGACAATAAAACATTGGACCTACTGTATGCAAACATCAAGGATGCATACACCTCATCCACCCTCCCCCCGCTGGGTCGCTCAGATCATCACGGACTATATCAACTTCTGTGTGGAGAACACTGTGCTCTCCAAGTTGGTACAGTGTTTTCCCAACAACAAACCCTGGGTGACTAGGGCCCTGCTGAACGAGAAGAAGAAGAGGGTCTTCGGATTGGGGGACAAAGAGGAGCTGCACAGAGTCCAGAAGGAACTCCGACTGAGGATCAGGAAAGGGAAGGACAGCTACAGGAGGAAACTGGAGAAGCGGCTGAAGCAGAACAACTCCAGGGACGTCTGGAGAGGACTGCAGACCATCGCAGGGAATGATAAAAAGGAGTGGGGATGAAACAAGTGAGCGGGGACAAGGACTGGGCCTATTCCCCCCTATTCACACCTCCCCTGGCCTGCTCCCCCCCAGGAAGTGAGTGAGAGGAGGATGTTAGCTAAGCTGACATCCATCATGAACAACACCTCTCACCCCCTACATGACACTGTCGGGTGAGCAGCTCCTTCAGCAGCAGACTGCTACACCCATGGTGTAAGAAGGAGAGGTTCCTGCTTCTGTCAGACTTTACAACACCTACACCACTTGATCATGTTGTAGTCTCCTGTTCATGTCCCATTGCAATTTTTTTTTTCATTTATACGCTGCGGTTATAATTTTTACCATGGTCACTTACCTTTGCAATATTTCTTACACTATGGTTACTTTACACTACAATACTTTTATATATCATGCCATTTCCATCCTCAGTACTTGTCTGTTTTTAAAGGTTGATTGTTTTTCATGTTTATTGTGTAGGTATAGATATTTCTGTCTGTTTCATTTATGTGGGTTTTTGCCATTTTATTTGATTCTACTTCTGTAGTGTATATTACACTTTCTGCTGCTCTAACACGTGAATTTCCCCATTGTGGGATAAATAAAGTATAATCTAATCTAGTACCTGAGTCGGTCTCACATTCTGCTGAACTTGTGCTAGTGGATCGACTTTAAACCCAAAGATAACACACAAATACTATACACCCAGATTTAGTCAAAGAGATGTTTTTACCCATGGAGGTGTTTTTGTCAGCATGTTCTAGTCTGGAGACACATATGTCTGTTTACACAGATTGGAACGTCAACGGCAAGATATCCATTATGTCTATGAAGGCAGCAACGGGTCTCTTCGACCCTGGCCACCACAGTGTTGAGATAGGCTGGCACCTACTCAAAGCCAAACAATTAATATTGCCGAGGACCTCAAGGCCCACATGTGACTTTGTGTAACCTAAGGATAGAAAATTCCATAACAGTAGGGTCCTTTTTGGTTTTCTTCTCAGTAATGAACATTATGTTTCTTTTCCAAATGACACTTCCCAGGCCTGTCTCTCACGTGCTTGTCTGTCCCGTCCTTGAACTATTGGTTTATTCTCTCCCTGCCAGCCTTAGTAAAACACAGGCCAAATAAGGAAGTGCACAAGACATGCAATGCCATTTACCCAAAAAAGGTCACAAATACTATAGAATGCTTATTCTTCACCCAGAGAGAGGTCATTGCAAGTTATTTCAGACATACACTTCACATTCAACTGTACCCTTAGGAGAGACCAATGAAATAATATGAAATGGCTGAACCACTGGCATACAATTAGAAAGACACACAAGCATCATAAACACACTGTCTTCTCAAATACAAACACTTTGCTTCTTCTTGTCATTTTAAGTCCTTCCACAACACTATAGTGAATTATAATCAATTAAGCTCTATCTAAAAGAGTGGAGGGTTGCAAGGGGCCGGAGAATATGATGCTCCTGAATGTCTGAATGTGGATATCTTGACTCATACTCTATGACCTTTTCCTGACTTGCACTAGGATACCCAGTGGCTTCCCGCTACTTGATTTATGATGCATCATTCATCATGCATCATCAACACAGGTTTTTAAACACAGGTCCATTCATTTGAGCGGGTGTAGTGGGTTGTGGCTGTGTCAGTGTTGTTGCAGCAGGGGGTCCAAAAAAACCCCCCACTAAACTATGATACTGTACCTGTTGCGTTCTGGCCTTGTTTATTTCATGTATCCTTTGTTTCTTTTGGTTTGTGTCAGAGGTTTGAGAGAGAGAGAGACAAGGAAAGTGAAAGCAAGCATTGGTTGAGAGACAGAGACCGTGAATGAGAGTGAGTGAGTAACGGCATCGAAATGCCGGTTAATCAGTGAAATAAAGTTATTTCCTGATTGTTTCACAGCAGTTACATTCAGCACAAACGGACAAATCCAAAGCATCCCTCCTCACCTGCACACACCGCCACACGACTGATCCTTTAGACTCCAGCTCAACTTCTCCGCTACAAGTCACTGCGTCTTTTGGCAGACACTGGCTAGCACCGCTGCAGCCAAAACACACTAGCCAAATTCAAATGAATGGAAAACCTCCACTTTTGCCACAGCGCAGGATCCCATCTGAATGCATGTGATACAGAGTCAAGTCTACCCAACAAAAGTCAGTTGGAAAGGCCTGATGGGGCACAGTCATAATGTAATGGACAAAGATGAGCCCTTATAGCCAGAGAGCATTATTCAGTCACACCCTGTCACAGTCAGACTTCTTGACAGAACTAAGGAAAATAGTTAATTATAGTAACATAATTAACAGTGTACACATTACTTAGATCACATGATTATATTGGTAAGTGTAGTGTTGAGTAGACACATACTGTGTATTGTTCTGCATGATGAATACATAGCTGTATAAATATAGTAATAAACAATTATTGTAGTAACAGTTACGATAAACTGACAAAACACATTTCACCATGATTGTACTTGTATGATTATATGTGAATATTGAAATGAATTGAAATTTATTTACACTTAAAATTAAATAACATCTTTGTCCTGTTCAGTTTGGGGTTTTTATTTTATAGCCAATGTACAAAATTTCCAACAACATTCTCCCATGCATGGAAAACAGCACATACTCAGTTATTATACAATAATTTAAAGATTTTTGTGATTTGTAAAAAAAAAAAAAAAAAAACAGTATGTAAAAAAATAGAAACATTATATACATATATGTTGCAAGTATTGTATAAAAAACTTAATGTATAAAAAATGAAGACATAAAAATACAGTTCACAGTAAGTCAAGTAAGTCTGTAAGTGGAGAACTTGAATCCTCCATGTAAACAACTGATGTGTAAACTGTTGAGAACATAACTACTATATGCAGGTTACAATCATATTCAGAGGTACAAATTAGGCCCAACATAAATTTAAGAGAGAGAGAGAGAGAGAGAGAGAGAGAGAGAGAGAGAGAGAGAGAGAGAGAGAGAGAGAGAGAGAGACATTATTCAATTTAAAAACTGTCTCTGAGGCCTGTCATGTCATTCCTTCATCAATGGCTGCGTCTTCTCCTTGTATTTCTTCTGAAACTTGTGGAAGATGCTGTTTTTGTTTTTGAGGACGGGAGGTGAACGAAGAGGACAATGCTTCTTCTCCAAATTTGGATACCATGTACCTAAGGTGCAGTTTATTGATACTGATTAGCAAAACTGTAGTCAAGATATAAAAACTGAGAAGACTTTTTTATTGTTTCAGTTGTGTTTGTTACCTCTTTCCTTCGTGAGAGGTTTGTTGGGGCTGCTGTCTTTTCCTTCATCAAGGGCAGTCTTATCTGAACAAAGGAGACAACCAAAAGAGTCAACTTGAGTCGATTGAGTCACTTCAGGTCAAAAGCAACAATCACAAACAGCCCATCTGTTGAGCCTGCAGCACAGCACAGCCAATCTTCCTACAGCCATGGTCTCCTAGAAGACGGAGACAGTTCAAGCCATACAGGACAGCTGCACTGATTAGTCATTCCAGGAGACAAAGAGTTTAATTATTTCCCTAAAAGAGACAGGCCATGCTCTTTTATATTTGTAAATGACCCAGTTGTGACCCAGGAAAGCTTTCTGGGAACCTTTGTTGCAATCTGCTGGCATGGACTTGAAAAAACTGTTCTTTGCTGCAATGATTTTGACCAGTCCCATTTTAATCATTCTTTCACAAGCCCCTCAACAGTCTGGTGCAATACATCCCATAAACCACAATCTTTTGACTTACTTGTAAAAGAGCCATTGATCTCCTTTCCCTCATTGGATCTATTTTTGAAGTTGAAGGTACTGGGTAACACGTTGAATGTCAGGACGCTGTTCTCCTGGTGAGGCTTGCCACCATGGCTGCCATTTTTAGTGTTCCTACTGTCTTTATCAGCAGGTTGTTCTAGTGGGACCACATCCATCTTCGTTTTTTCCTTTCCAGATTTAAGATTGTCAGGGAGGGACCTCCTTCTTGTCAGACTCAGGCGGTGCTTAGGATTTTTTACACCAGAAAAAGAGGAAAAAGCACATTTCTGTGTTTTCAGTTTGCTTCTGCATTGGATTTTAATTGGTGGTAAACTTCTCCTCCATTTTTCATAGATCCATCGTTTGACTGTATATTCCTTAGTCGGGACAGTTTCACTTAACTTTCTACTCAAGGGACTGAGATTCACAGAGAGATATTTTGGAGGCATCAGTACTCCAGACACAGTTGCTGAAGATGAAATATGTCTCCTTTTGTTGACACGTGAGTCTTGTGCTGAGCCAAACAGAACCAGTTGTATAGACTTAACGTTTGAGGATGAGGGTTCAGTATCATCAGTTAAAACCTTCTTATCTGTTGAAGGCTGTGAATTTACATTATCGGGGGGGTTGCATTTGTTTGATTTCTTATGAAGTGGAAAAAAACTTTCATGACTGCCTGATCTTTTTCGCTTTCTTTCAACAATGCTTGACTTACTACCACTTATCTGGGAGATGTTCTTCGGTTCAGAATGTGAGTAGGATGTGTGGTCATTTTTAGTTAAGTCAATGATTTGACTGGGTTCATTGCATAGTTCAGACGGACTACATGTCGCCTTCTCTACCTTATCAGGGGTCTTGTCAGTACAATCTTTAAGACTTTGCTCATTTTTGCACTGGCATTTACTCAAATCAGGATTGTCTGACCCACAGATCATTTCCATCCACCTTGAAATGCAGCAAACCTGCTCTATTGGACGGCCTGTTGTGTTCTTCACTGTTGAGTCATTCAATGTGACATCTCTATCTTCAGCCTCGGGTAGCTCAACCCCCACTAAGCTATTTTTCTCTGGATGACTGTCCTTGTCCATACTTTGTGGCATCTTGCTTTGTGTTTGCTCAAAGATAATTCTGGCCTCTTCTGGAGGCAAAACTTTGATTTCAAATGAGTAATATGGGTCACTGGAATCAGTACTTTCTGTTTTATTAGGAGAGGCAGCTTGTGTTGTAGTGGCTTCAACAGTTGATGTTTGTTTTTCTTCACCTAAGTCAACTAGCTGTGCAGGATTGCTGTTGATTGTTTCAGACTGCTCTGGCTGGCTGTGGATCTCAATTACCGGAAGATGATGCTTCAGAGACCATGGGAAGCCAAACTCTTTATCAATGTCATCAAGGTCCTCATTGACATTCAACCATAGGGATTTGTAGGGTGGCTCTGAATATACTTCATCATTTTTGAGGACATGGTCGCTTTGGGGTTCCTTCCTAAAGCTTGCGTTTTCTTGTGGCAGTATGATGGAGTCTGGCATTACATGTTTATGGCAGAATTCTAAAACGTCATCCATTAAATCCTTGTACCAGCCCGTCTTGAGTTTACATGACAAGTTTTTAGTGTTACCATCCCAAAAATGGCTTAATAATAATTCACGTGAAGAATAATCAAACACTGTGGAATTTCCTCTAAGCATCATCTGAGTCTTTTCAATATCCTGTACCAATTCAGTTAATGCGCCAATTGTCCATGGGGTTGCTGCAGAGACCTCAGAAACAGGGCCTTTTGGATCCGTCTGATTTTCACTTCTGTCTTTATGACCACTTGAGCTCACTGGCAGTTCAGAGGTTACTGATTGTTGAGCAGTTGATGCAGCACACTGGTCTACTTGCATGCTAGTACCTAGTTTAGATCCACTGTCATCTGAACATAGTTGTTTTTGTGACAAGGCCTGACAAGGCCCAGCTGAGCAATTGCTATCACTGGATGCTGCTGAATAATACTGGGCCTCTTTGTATTTTGTACTTTTATTTTGTACTTGAATTTTACATAGATTGTCCTTTGGAGGCGATTGATTGATCGTATTAGAGGATGTATGCATGCTGACACCCTCATAGTATTCCTGTGACAATGGTGGCACAACAGCAACAGCTCTTGTGGCTATGCGCCCAGGAGATGAGTGAATGTTGTCATCAATGACCGTGACAAACTGGAGCATTCCAGAGACCCCCAAGTTTATATCTCTGTTTGCTGTCTTTGATTCAGTCTTTTTATATTCAGTCTTTTTCTGTGGTGGAATGTTCTCAGGCATTCTCGTAAACTGAGATACATTATTTGGTGATTTAACACATGCATTTGCAGCCTTATTTCCATTACCACTTCCATCAACTGTTGCAGGGACATAGAAGACATTTGATACAGAGCTTTGTTGTGGCAAATCCACACTGTGCTGGTTTTCTAACATAAAATTGTGGCTGGTATTTGGCAACGTTAGTCCAGAATTGAGTGATAAGGACTGGGAGGCATTTGAGTTATGACTTTGAGAGACAGTCATTGTCACAGATTGCATATTTTGATTAGGCTCTGTCATTCTGCACTCGCTGAAAAACTGATTCTCTCTGCGAGAAGAACTAGTATACACTGGAGGACAACCATCTGAGCTAGCAGTGCATGACTTACGAAGCTCGTCCGCAATTCTTGCGACTACCTGGTTTCTGTGTATTTGTTCTTGGGTAGCATTATTTGTCTTTGACAAGACACAGTGGGTGTTGTTATGATTTGAGTTGAGATGACTATGGGTGTTATGATTTGAGTTGAGATGATAAGGGTATTGTTGAGTTTTCCAAGCCGTGCTCGAACTGTGGAAAATCTGTTCATTTGATGAGTTTGTAGTAATTTTGTTGTTTCTGAAAGACTGTGGGGCAGCCATATTATAAGATGGTGCTGGGTTGGTAGGAGAGTGTCCATGATGAGTACCATTTTGTCTGTGATTCTGGTTATGAATATTCTGTCTGCTATGTGTCTGAACTATATCCTGTTGGTTCCAATGTCCTGCCTTGCCTGGCTGGGAGTATGTAGTGTTTGCCTTGAAGAATCCCGAGTTCGGATGAAAATCTTGCTGAGTGGCAACCTGATGTCCATTAGTGTCCAGCAGAAGAGGGTTTCCATTTTGTGTATTTGTACATGAGCTTTGTAGATTGCTGTGTAACATTTTATGATAGTCATTGTTAGTCTTCCCTATAGCTGGCTGCTGAAAAGAAAATGCCTGACGGACTGCTGAAGTCTCCCAATTTGATGTTTGATGTTTGTTAGAGAGTATTGCGTGAAGCACCATGTTCGATGTCCTGTACGGACATGAGTTATTTGTTGTACCAGCTTGCTGACTCCACATTGTGTCCTGAGAAAACACCGTGCAAAGATTTTGAGGTAAGTCCAACTTGTCAGTAAGTCAGTAATCCACAAGAATCCATTGATGTCCTCTGCTAAGTCATATGGCCACGAAGAGGTTACTTCCCTGAAAAAAAAATTAAAAATATTAAGAGTCGTAAAAACACACACTAATTTATGCAGTGCAATATATTCAGCACACATCTTGTCAAGAACTTTTTCTATACTAGGACACATATGCATACATGCACACACTTAGAGGTGGCACAATACACACTCCTAATGGTTGAACACTGTTTTACTTCTAGACCGACATGTCAAATTGGTACAGTGGTGCATGTCTGAAGACGACGTACTTCAAAGCTGTTATACTGAGGTGTCTGCACATAGATGCATAGTTACATACTAATACTAGTACTATTATATACATATGGTTTACATTGAGATACTTGTCTGTGTCGCTAGCTGTCAATTTGGTCCATCTGGACTTTGAGGTTTTTTGGATATGGGTAAAAAAGAACCGCCAGTATGGTGCCACTGTTTTTTGGATATGGGTAAAAAAGAACCGCCAGTATGGTGCCACTGTCAAGTGTGTTGACGTTTGTGGTGCAATGTAAGTTGAGGGAGTCATGTGGGGCCGGGTCTCGGGTCCCATGTGGTGTTTTTTTTTGGGGGGGGGGGCTCTCTTTTCCTCTTTCCCTCTCTTACATAAGAGTTATACTATTGTTGACTTTGACCGCATGTTTTGAGAGCATAACCTCCACTGTATATAAGGGTCTGCCCCGCATAGTTTAGGAGAGTCATTATTCGGCCGGAGGCTCTCCAAGTAACGTTTTACTTGATTATGATACTGAACTTATTGACTTATAACATCTTCAGCTACATCGCCACTGAATATACAACAATACATCTATACATTCTGTCATTTTCAGACTAGAGATTATCACTATTACATATATGTATTATTAATATTTAAATTAACCAAACCTCTTAACCTCTTCTAAAGGAAGAGCAACCCACAGATGCACACTGCTGACAGTGCTAATATTCCTTGAACATATAACACATTCAACACCCAACCCATCCTGACAAAATACATCACTGGAAATCACACAAAAGGCACAACACCTGTAAGGTTTATGTTACAATAAGCCATTTCATTCATTGTGCCAGTCACATCATGACTTCTCATTAGAAGCAGCCTATTGCAGTTTTATCTGTAACCTTGAAGATTTCAGGGAGTATAACCAGCGGATATAACACAAGGTAATGATTGTGTATGATCTGCTCACACACAATTCTTCACTGTCTGTTCACTAAATATATTGTTCACACAAAATATGTCATTTATCTATATCACCTACCGAACTTTACTATTACTTCATTTTACTTGCGTGCTCACATAAGCCAACTCTACCTCAACCATTGTGCTCTCTATCTGATTTACAGCATTCTGTGTGATTATGTGTATAAGCCTTCAAAAGGACTACATTTCACCTTGATTAAAATCCAAATAAAGTAATTTCCCCCTGGGATTATTAAAGTATTTCTGATTCTGATTCTAATTATATTTCATCTCAAACAGGGTTCTGCTTTCTGTGATTCACTATGTTTCCAGTTATAAGTGCCTGCATCACATCTACTTAAATATTTCAGAACATGCATAGTATAGTACTTGTTATATACCTGTTGCTCAAACGACAGCAATAGGAAAACAGAAAAATAGCTTAAAACAATTCAGAACAGTCAAGCATTCTGTCAGTTATGCAGCATTCATGAAACTTTATACATCAAGTGCTAGAGCTTTATTTGTCAGATAGGTCAAACCTCTGCAAGATTTAATGTTAATGAGAGGGTGCAAATCTGGAAGACTGCATGCATGCCAGTTAACCCCTGATTTTATTGTGTCCCCAGCATTGTCCTTATACTATATCTAGACAGTCTATGTGAAGATGCATTTCAAAAAACATGTATCTTTCCTCATATATCATATATAAGTATAACAGCTCTATAATTCAAATATTATCCTAACAAAATAACTGTATGGTTTCCCCCTCCTTTTACCATACTGCATAGCTATGCACATTATTCAGAATGCTTCACCCCTGTGGTTACTTAAGTGGTATTACAGTATACAATAGACAGTTAAGTCGCAAAAAGTTGATAACTTTAACTTCATTTAACAGCATGGCCCTGTTGTAAAAGAGTCTTTGCTGTCTAGACTTATCCTATGTTAAAAATGTTTGGCACGTTGGATGAGTTTGACACGCTATCAGGGTTTAAAATTAATTGGTCAAAATCAGCTTTGCTGTCATTGAATGAAGCGGCCAAGACCTCTGCTTTGCCTTCCAATATCCCCTCAGTTTCACATTTTAAAATACCTAGGCATTGAAATATTTTCCTCTCTACATCGTATTGTGAAGCACAATTATTCAGAGACACTGGACAAAGTCTTAGGTGATTTGGAAAGATGGGCCAGCCGGCCCAACTCACTTCAGGCACGCATTTCCATTGTCAAAATGAACGTAGTGAGAATAAATTTTGTCAGCTCCATGGTCCCCCTCTCTCCCCCTGCTGGATACTGGGGTAAGCTTCATGTAGCGGTTTCAAAATTCATATGGAATGGGAAGAGACCCCAACTTAGATCTACCACTGTTCAGCGCAGGAGATTAGATGGGGGATTAGCGGTGCCCAAATTTAAACTTTACCACTGGTCCTTTACGCTTAGACCCCTTGTCACATGGTTTGACTCTCAGACGGCAGTGTCTTGGCGTACAGTGGAAGAAAGAATGGTACACCCGTGGTCTTTGACAGACATTTTATTTGCAAATGTCTTTGCACGGCAGAGTCAATTACGTTGTGGCCCCATAGTGACCTATCTGATGCAGGTTTGGCGCTCAGTGGAAAGGATTTCTGATATTTCTTGCAGATGGCACCTGCACTCTCCAATCTTTAATAAAAAAGGTTTGCTGACTGGAGGGAGACCTGTCACCTACCCTCAATGGGAAAAGGGAGGAATAAAATTTTTGGGCGATATCTTCGGCTTAGAGGGTTTACGCTCCTTTCAGGACATTAAGAATAGTTTTAATCTTCCAGGCACTTCATTCTTTTTTTACTTACAGCTAAGAGCAGCTCTTAAAGCACACGGTGTACCTTGACGGCACCCGCTGCCTACACATCCACTTCATGAGTTGATTATTACTAAAAGAGCTGCGAGGGGAATAGTGTCCATTCTATACTTATACTTGCTTGAGGCCACCTACAAAACGCTCCGAGTAGACAGGATGTGGAGGGGGGGGATGTCCCTGCGCTGGATCAGGATTTTGATTGGGACAAGGTGTGGGTCACTATCAAACTCGCCTCTCGAAACCCTGATCACCAACAGATCCATTGTAATTTCATACACAGGACCTACCTGACCCCTCGTAAGCTACATCTTATGAAAGTTATCAGTGATCCGTCATGCACCCTGTGTACATTAAAAACCCCTGGCACTTTCCTCCATATGGTGTGGGAGTGCCCCCCTGTTGCACGATTTTGGCAGGGTGTGGCCGCTGAGCTGATGGCACTCGTATCGGAGACAATACCTGTGACCATATCAGTGTTATTACTAAATGACCTTTCAGCATTTCAAGTTCCTGAATGTCGGAAACGTGTTTTGTTGGCAGGATTAACAGCTGCTGAGAAAATGATCGCAGTACACTGGAAGCCCCCCTCACACTTTGACCATCAGACAATGGGTTCTAACTTTTCTGGATGTTACATATATGAAACTGTCAACAGCCCGTATAAATGGGGCCAAAGAGGCGAATATCAATATATGGCTCACCACGGGTTTGACGCAACGGTATGTTCGGTGACTGTACATCAGTATTTGTTGTGAAAATAAAATAAAAATTTGATTAAAAAAATGTTTGGCACATTATAAAATGTAAAATATGCCAAAGGAGGCCCTGAACTTTTGAGAAGCTGAAATCCTACAATCAAGCAAGAATGGTAAAACTTTCCTCTTTCAAGATTACAGCATCTGGTCTCCTCAGTTCCCAGATACACTGAGAGTGTTGATGATGTGGGAAACACGAACCAACATAGAACTGTGTCAATGGCATCAAATTCAAAATAGGCATATAATTCCCTCAAAACAATAAAATTGAAGGAGTATTGAGTAAATAGTCTTTGGACTATTTCACTTCTTCCGGACTAGTTTCAATGTTTTGCACAACATTACATTTTGTTTTAGTTTCCTTTGCGACATGCACCTGGGTTCCCAGGGTCATTGGGTGGCTCTGACTTTAGTTTTTAGTCTTTTATTTTTTCTTCTCTCTCTTTTACAGCTTTACCATCTAATTCTTCATGCTACACTTTAGTAAATAAAAAAACGTTAGGTCTTAATCCTCAAGAAACACTTGTTAAGATTTTGATTTACTTATTTATACTTGTTACACATTTTGTCACCTTACATCATGTATTACAATTTGTTTTTCAAGATTACGTTATAGATTGCTATTATGTCATACATCCAGTATTATGGCCATAGAAATGATTACTTATATACTAATATATACCACGAATGAGGAAACAGATTTCTTCCTCTAGGCACTTTGCCACAAACACCACTAAAGCATGTACTGGAATCTAGAAAGTAATTTGAGGGGAAGCTCTTGAGTCTGACACAGTCTGATGTTTAAGAGTTCATCAAGTCTGTTCAAACAGAAACGGACAGCCCCTGAAAATTCAGCTCCCATGCCCTCACAGACCCGGTGTGGCACGCCCTTGTTGGCATGTAACTACCGACTATTTTACACAAGCAACTGATTTCCATCCTTGAAATAATGATGTCATGTTTTGGTCATGGCAAACTTCTGTACGTGTTACAAATCATAGTTGTGTTGTAATTCATACAAAACAAAGCACAGAAAACATGATTTCATGCGAGTTTTGAGTAGATTTAGTCATTCATTTTATAATAATAACAATTTCAACAGGCTGCAGCTGAGTAGGAGACTAAAACATCTGAATTAAAAAGATTAGGATTAAAAAGTTAGTTCAGGATAAATCATACCACTGCGGCGCAAACACTGCGATCGCGCACAGGTAAATACATTAACATGCAGTGTCTGTCTACACCTCCTCACAACAATCTTGATAATCACTTCAGCTGCCTGCTTAACTTTTATATTAACGCCATCTTACTTTCAAATCCCGACGAGGTCCAACTTCACCCGTGACGGTCGTAACATCCAAAATCCGATCAGTAACCACATACACCTCTTTGATTTGTCGCTCACACATCCGTGTAGTGTTTTATCTCCATGTGGCGGACCATAGGCAGAGAAAAACACCCAGTCGTTAGTAGTTTGCGCCAACTAACCACCAGCCTGTCCGAGAGAACAATAAGGGGGATTCCCCCCAGCCTGCTAATCTTAAACATGTGTGGGCAGGAGGCGGACCTTTTTCTGGAGAGTGTCGTTCCTTGCTCTGCAGACTGCGTGCAGCTTATCCAATTTTCTGCTTCAAATTAGGTCAAATAGCGTAACTCTACTTCTGTAGGCAATAACACAGAGGATTCATCAGGATTTGCAGCAGAATGAACTCTTTATTATCTTTACAGACAACAAGAGCCCGAGCAGGGGCGGACTTTTATTTTTGGAGCAGACCGGCCCACAACATTTGATAACACACCTTTTCACTCTTTTCGGTGCAACTGTGCAAGTCTTTAAAACAACATACCTTGAGAGCCATGCAATGACTTAACAGGAATCAGTGAGAGTGGACACATGAAACACTTCCAAACTTGTCATTAATTAACACTATAAAAATACACTGCACCACTCAATCACAGTAATGAATCTGAAGGCAGCATTCATCCTATTGGGTGTGCCTATGCCTATATATGTATGTATGTATATATATGTGTGTGTGTGTGTGTGTGTGTATATATATATATATATCATAACATATCATATAATATCATATATATACATTAACTATTTTGTGTGCATAGCAACGTGGCAAGATGCATTGTTGTGGAATATATATATATCCACTACTACTAGTTGAACAAAGAAATTGAGAGTGCTGACTCTTCACTTTTCACACATTTTTGGTGAGTGGTGGTGGCTTTAAATATGCCTAGGCTAGAATTACTGGAATGTACACATACCCTCAGCTGCATTCACATAACATAGACAAAATGATATAATAAGGAACTGCTATATTTTCAGGACAAAAAAGCAACTTAGCCAATAGGCCAGCCTAGTACTCACCCCACAAACAATAATAGTCTAATAATAAGAAATTAGAATGCTGCCCACTGACTTATTGTTATTGTTGGTAAATGGTGAACAAGTTTTCTCACATTAAAGACTATTTCGTTTAGAATGAAAGACATAAAAGTAGGCTATTAAGCTAGGCTTATTTTCTCATCCAGCCAGTGTAGCCTACAATGTCTTACAGTAAAAACAACACTAATGCTCAGAACGTTTTTAGCTCATTTCACCTGCATTACAAAAAACAACTTGGCCATAGGGCAATAGACAGAATTATTTGATTGACATTTTATCATATTCATCAAGTGGTTGGGATGCTTTATCCTACTCGTTGCATTTCATACATGTTCTGACAGTAGTCCAGCTTACTGCAGGTTCAACAACATGCTCCTGTTGAGGGCCACTGCCACCGGCACCACTGTCATCAGCGACGGGAGCTGATGGAGGCCCTGCTGTGGCAAACATATCAGTGATTTTGGCACACTTTGCAGCATCTGCCTGAAGAGCAAGCTTCTTTTTTGTCGCAGAGTTTTTCTGCGCCACCTTTGCGTTTTCTCTCCATCTCTAAGTAATAACATTTCACCCATCAATAAACTGCCAAGCCAAAGGGGGGGAGGTGTTTTTATGATATGATTGGGCCGGTCCACTGTCAGTCAGCGTGTAACCAAAGCGGGACCAAAGCGAACGGGGTGGTTGTTCAACAGTGTGTTTGGGCTGTGTGATCTACTGGTTATGGGCCGGTCAGACCAATATTTAAAATAAATAAATAAATAAAAGATATTGGGACTTATCGGCCCAAATAGCACGTCGGCCTACCGGGCAAATGCACAGTCAGCCAGATTATCAGTCCGTGCCTGAGCCCGAGTCCCCATGGATGAACTGAATTTGCTGACTCATGCTTTCTCTTATATACCTTTATGCACATTTCATGTCCTGCCTATTTTCATCAAACTATCTCTGTGACATAATGGTGTAATTTTCCACTCAGGTGGACTCTCAGGGCTGGTCCATGTTTTGGGGTTTTTCCATTTCTTAATGGTGTCTCATCTCACACCTACTGATCCTACTGTTTGTTGTTTTTCTTTTGTTTCATTCTTCACTGGGTGACAGATTCTGTTTTGTAATTATACTATTTTTTTAAAAACCCTTTATTAACTTTTTTTTACACCATGATGTCACAGATCTTCCCAACTGTATTTAAAAAAAAAAAGTCACACTGTGTTGTGGTGGTCCAAACCACCCCGAGTTCTGTTGACCTGACGTAGAGCAGAAAGATATTGAATTTAAAGAAGACAAAAAACAAGTAATTTAGTTTCGCCTTTGCAGAGGGAGAACACGGCTTTTACAGACTCCGCAGTCCATTCACCATCGCATCCAGCTGAGTTCTGAACTCCAACAGTTCTGGCTCGTTTTATTAAACACACACACAAACAGGTGTTACATTTGTCTCTGGGCAGATTAATACATGTCTTCACTCCATATATGGTAAAATAAGATATAACAAACTGACCGTTATTTCCTGAAACACTTTGGACCACTCTTTTTGTGACAGTTATCTCTCCACTGTTTCACGTTATTGACTTTAAGTGTGGTTTGGATAACAGACAGTTAGATTGTTGTCCTATGTCTCACATGTAAGTGCACATGATCCTTTTAACTGCACCCTACCCTTCAACATTTTGCAATACACACACATCATCATACTAAGTTGTTGTTCACACAAAAGAATTAACATCACACAAAAGAATCATCATTACACAAAAGAATTAACACACCACACAATTATCTAGTATTAACTGTAACCTTCCATCAACTGTTACATGTCATCACACATTTATATAGTTCACATCAAATCATACTAAAAAAACAAGTGCCCATTACTTTATTAAACTTGTGTGCTCACATAAGCCAACTCTACTTCAACCATTGTGCTCTTGAGGTGTCTACACAAAGATGCATAGTTACATACGAATGTTAGTATTATTATATACATATAGTTTACATCAAGATAGTTATTTTGGTCGTCAGCTGTTCTTTTGAACCATTCTGACTTTGAGGTTATTTGGAAAGGGGTCAAAAAACCATCAGGTTGGCACTGTTGACAGGAGAGATGATATTTATGATGTAGCAGGGGAAAGATCAGGTCAAAGGTTAAGGCCCATATGGGGTGGGGTATCTTGGGAAAGGAATTTCTCTTATCTATCTGTCCTTAAATGCCCCCTGTCTTGGGGTGAATTATTTTTGATTGTATGTTTTGGGGGCATAACCTACTGTATATAGGGGCTTGCCCTGCATAGTTCGAGAGAGTCTCATCATTCGGCCAGGGGCTCTCCAAGTAACGTATTACTTGCTACGATATTGAACTTATTGTAATAAATTTGTTATACAACTAAGACAGTCTCAGTGGAGTTTTTTATCAAACATCTTCAACTGCATCACCACTGAATATAAAACATTACACGGATGATAGAGGGTTGCTCACCGTCTGACCTTGCAAATAGGGAAGTAAAACTCCCCAGCAGAGGGCCTGAGAGTTGGGAACTAAGGGACTTTCCATTATTGCCAGTGATGGCATAAACCTTTGGACATTTAAGGACTCTCCTTCTGAGTATGTGAGTAATGCATAAAGATAAAAATGAGCTACGCTAAAATGAGATTAATGATGATTCTGTATTAAACAAAAGTGAAATGTTGAAATGAGTGTAACCATAAGAAAAGAGTGTGATTATAACTGAAGATTCTGACTACTAGAAATTGTGAAATCATTGCAATAAGTTGGTAACTAAGGTGAAATAACAATAATAAATCATGGGGGAGCAAAAAAACTTGGGCAACCAAACCGGAGGAGAAAGATTGAAAAGGGAAGGGGTATTTGAAGCAAGCAGGATACATCTGGATGGACAAGGAGGATGATGGATTATGTAACATATGACTCAACCTAATATGGTTAAAATCTGGCGAGCAGGGAGCATAAGAGACACTGTACAACAGAGACTTCGGGTTCCAAGACATGCTGAACGATCAACCACATTGGAGCATCGAGTCTTGGGACTTAGACTAATAACTTCAGGGACGGAGCAGATGATGAGCATAGCATATGGGTCATTCCAGAATTGGAGGACATTTTACGTCCCACCCATCAAATTTTGAATAATGCACACACAAAATACTAAAACGTGTAGTTTCTGAGTAAATTTACTTGTCCTGAGACCAAATCTAAAAAACTGAGAGAAAACAATGCTTGAAAGGAGTTTTAACAATACCAAATAAGTCTGGAGTACCCCTTAAAATGCCATTTTTCCTTTGTCCCACCCCCCTAATGACCAAATTGAATCTCAAATAAAACCGTTAAAATGAAATTTAAATTTGATTTTTTTGGTATTATTTGTTTCATTGCTGTCTCTTCTAACTGTGGGAATATTGGTTTAAATAAACATAATATTTTAAATAGTAATTATTATTCATAGAATGTGTGTCCCACAACACGCACGCAACCCTGTTACCATAACCTTTTTAGCATGGTAAAAGAAGAAGAAAGCAGTGCGTAACATGATACCCTGGATATGACATCATCAAACAGTTTTCCAAAAGAATGGCTAGAGCAAAGGTAAGTCCTCTCTTCTATTTTTCATATTTTTATAACATAGCTAGCCTTGATTGAATGTCTCACTTTACCTCGTGCAACCCTGTTATGTATATGATCAGAATAAGACATTTTTATTTTTTCTTTACTTATTTACATAAGTAAGTTTGTCCTCCTGGTTAGCAGTAACAGCTGACTAAACAGCTAGCTTCTATTCCTGAGAAAAAGCTAACATTAGCATAGATTTGCAACCCTGTTACTGTGATTAGAGTAACAGGGTTGCACTACATTAATATGGTTGGACCTCCTCCACTTTACTCAGACTTTAGATTATTTGTAATTCAGTTCAACAATTTACATTATCTGAGATATAATTTAGTTACTCTACGCATTGTAAACACATTTCTGAATTTTACATAGTGAATTGTTGACTTTTATTTCCTAATGGTAGTCCAAATGGAAAACAGGGTTAAGCAACTTCCACCAACACTTGTCTGTGTCGTTAGCTGTTACTTTTGTCCATATGGACTTTGAGATTATTTGGATAGGGGTACTGGAGAGCTACCATTCTGGCGTCACTGTCAGGTGTGTTTATGGCACATTGTCAAGTTTGTTAATGTATGTATTAAGTGTATCCATGTAATACAATTTATGTTAAAAGAGTCATGTGTAATGTAACCAGGGAGTGTGCTTAGGGCACATTGTCAAGTGTGTTATACAACTAAGACAGTGTGGGCGGAGTTTTTCTTCAAACATCTTCAAGAGTTTTACTTCTTGGCACCAGACTTGTTTTTGGCTTGGCTTTTGCGGTTTGGATTTGAAAATTCACATTCACATACTACGTTGAGATCAGGAGAAGCTGAGGAGTGTACAAAGGGAAGTCGGAAGGTTAAATTTAAAAAAGCATGGACAACTGCAGGAGAAAGTTGGAAGAGCATTTGCAACATAACAATACAAGGGAGGTCTGGAGGGTATAGGGCCATTGGAGTACAGACACATCATAGTGGCCCTGTTCACACCTGGCATTATATAGAAGACCCCACATGAGTGGCCACTTGTGTTAGTCACCTGTGTCATTTCCATTTGCAAAAGACCAAATGCTTTGTTTGTAAATGGGACATTAACAGTAGTAGCTAATGCGCCCGGGACAAACTGACCATCTTTTTTCACACACACACAAAAAAAATCGGCTTCAAAAATCTACATGACTTGATGGTGTTGTTGCTTATCCCATTCATTCACTGTGGGATAGCAAGGTTTCATCTGTGAAATGTTTACAACTTTGAGGTCCATTCCTGAATCCTCCAGGACAATCTGGTAACAGAGTGGGCTCATTTTCTGCACCACTCCGTAGGGGGCCTTTCCAACGTGGGGCAAGTTTGGCTGAAAAAGACCTGACAGCTTTAGAGTGAGGGTGAGTACGGATCCAGACACGATCTTGTTCTGTAAAATTCCTGTCTCTTCTTCTTTTGTCATAGTTCACTTTTAGTTTTTGTCTTGTCCTTGTTGGTGTTCACAAACCTGTCTGAGCAAACCAGTCGCCAGGCTGGAAGTCATGAAGTGATGTGGAAGTTGGTAGTAGAAGGGCTGGTTTCACCTGCTGATAGACTTGAGAGAGAGTAGAAGATCCAACATCCCTATTGCATTTCAGAGAGACAGAATCCGAGTTGTTGTATGAATAGTGAGTTTCATGATTAGTGCCAACAGCAAATCCAACTCTGTTGCGACCAGTTTGTTGGTCTCTTAAAAGAGAACCATCTACAAAAACAACCAAATCAGGGTTAGTTAATGGAGTTTCTTATAGATCCAGTCTTGTGGAGCAGACCTGTTGGAGGATGGGAACACAGTTATGTTCTTGTCGATCGTGTGGGATTGACAGGGTTGAAAGCATTGCATAACAAAGGTGTGTGCACTGGAGAATCATCACAGGGAATAATTACTCCTGCTGCTTTAAGAGACTCAAAGACTGGTGTTATGCCATTGATGGCTTCTTGTTTAATTGGATATTGAGCCTTGCAAGGTCTAAAGGGAGTAATGACAACAGGTTTACAGTCTTTGATGAAGCCAACATCATATTTATTAACAGTCCACAATCTCTTAGGGACTTCCTGTAGGACTGTAATAGCTGTAGCGTGTTCTTATACACACATTCGAAAAGGAAAAGACAGACAAAAAAGGAAAAGATTTAGAGGCGCTTTTAGGTACCAGCTGGTTTGTTCTTTGAGTGTGCACATCAGATGGTAAACTCCTAGAGTAGCACTGTGTAGGTGAAAAAAACAAAACAAAAGATTGATCAGATGTTTCCTGTCAATCGGTTGCGCGCTGACATGATTTTACAGATGGGCCCAAATCTTCCCAATTGTCTGGTGTGTGTTTTGCAATTGTGATGTGTGGGACCAAATAATCTATGGTGTACAGTTGTCCCTCGCTATAACGCGGTTCACTTTTCGCGGACTCGCTGATTTTTTTTTGTGTAATTTTGCCTGCTTTTTTTACAGCGTACTCTACAGTATGAACGTGCATTGTGTTCGGCACCATCAGAGGAACTGTGAAATATGCGTGAGTTACTGGTAATAATTTCTTATGTGTCAAACCTCGTAGATTGATCATTAAAATTAAATTTGTTAAGATGTTTGGGCTTGAAAACAGGTTTTGATCTTTGGTTTCATTAATAATACAGTATTGTACTTATTTTTGTTAAATCTGCGAAAGTTTAAATTTGACAGTGTTTAAATAAGAGAGAAATGTGAGAAAATGCTAATGCCTGTCTGAGAAAAGTGTATAAAAGTGTGTGGTTAGGGGTTTTACGGCCTTAAAACATGTATAATAATTGTAAAACTTACTTCGCGGATTTCGTTTATTGCGGGTTATTTTTAGAACGTATCCCCCGCGATAAACGAGGGACCACTGTACACATCACATTGAGCTGGTGTGAGAGAGACTGATATAGTACATTTATGTTGTGTCCAATAAATGTGTGTCAGTGTGAGTTTATCAAATCTCTCTCTTAACCAACCTTCCTCATATGTACAATGCAGATCCTCTGGTGTCGTGAAATCTACTGTAGCTGTTAAAACTGTTTTTATTTAGCTAAAGTAGGGGTTAGTAAGAAGCTCAGATGAGTTGATGGCTGCAATTTCCATTGATATACATATTGTAGGTCTTGGGTGTGGTAAACAAAAGAGTGTGAAAAGGTTTGCTCCAGATCGGATAGTCTGTGAACTTTGACACCTTTTGGGGTTGAGATCAGACAAAGGCCTAATTTGCACATCAAATCCCTGCCCATCAGGTTAATGGGACAGACTTTTGAGAGCAAGAATGAATGTTTGAAGCTCGTATCTGGTCCATCCGCACATTTGAGTGGGACAGTAATGGTCTCTCTAATTGTTGTCACATAATCTCCACTCATTTTTGGTTTTGTATTGAGCTCTAAAGCTTTTACCATGGAGTTTGTGGCTCCTGAGTCAACTAATGTAACATTTTGTTTTTCGGTGGTCAATGTATGTTGTGGAAACTTCATGAAATGATCAGATGTGTACTGAACATATGTTGGAAGCAACTGCATGTCTATTATCTGAATTCTCTATAGATTGTGTATTAATCTGCTCAGTATGTGTGTGGGTGTGGTCCAGTACCTCCTTCCGATCTCACAAGTCAGTTTGGCTTGTCAACAGGAGTCCATCCCTTGTGGTGTTCTGTGTGACACATATGGACTTTTGAATGGTACATGATAAGGGCACACACATAGACATACAAAACGCACAAACACGCAGACACACAGATTACACAGCTAGGACAGTATTGAATGTTTCTGTGCCACCAGATAACATTTAGCCAGTCTGTTTTCAGGTCGGTGTAATGGAAAATTTATATTACATGATTGTGTGTTCCTTTATAACCATATATAGCCACATTTGATCTCAGTAATATTAAGAAAAGGGTTTTAAGTATAACACTGTGTGCCTTATAGTCTTGTTTGGTTTCACTCAGTACCTACTGCTACAAACAACTTGCATAAATGAGAGAAAGATTTGTATCTTTCTCTTGATAAAGAGGTTTGATAATGATGAGCACATTCCATTGTAGTCACCTGCTACAGTTAGATAAGTAAATCATAATAATGACGAATACTCCTTAGAAGTGTATAAGAATCAGCGTGGCACTGCCCCACCCTGAACATTTTCTGCAGACTGTCTTGTGCATTTGTAGAGCTGTTCCTCTTGCAAAAATAAAATGACAAAGCCTTTAAGGACCAATTGATTGACTCAAGATCCTTATTTTGTGTTGGTGAATTGTTTTCCAGAAATTTCAGCAACATTGGCCTTAAACAAGATTAAGGAGTCGAGCACACACACACACCATGCAGGCTCAGAACACGGACATATGATTATAAAAAAGTACGGGACGGTTAGGTCTAGATCTGGTGATTGGACTATGTAACAGTGATGTAAGAGTGATGTAAGAATGGTGATAAAAGGTTGTGAAAAGGAAAAGTAAAGAAACGTTCTCCACAACACCCTCTCCGACAACCCTTAACCATTTTCAGTCCAACTCAGTCCACCAGGGTCGATGAGGTATTTTGTGACATTTATGTTTCCAATGTCCATGTTGACCACAGAGGAAACAGAGATCCTTTGGAGGTTTTCTTTCCCAGTACTTGTGTCGGCCACATCCTCTTCCTCTATGTTCATGATCTGGTTGCCAATGTTCTCGGACTGTGTTCGTCACAGTTTGCACAGTCAGTACTTTTCTATTCACTCTCCACTCACCTGCCAGCCACACCTCCCTCATCAGACCAACTCCCCTCACCTGCTTGACTCACCTGCTTCCCATCACCAATCAAGCCAGTATTTAACCCCTCTCTGCTCACTCACTCTCTGACAGATTGTTCTACATGCTCACGCTAGACTCTCCAGCACTTTTCTCTGGACTGATCTCTCGTTGCTGACTCTGCCTGACTTGCACTAACCTGTTTAGCTGTAATCCCGGAAACTGACCCTGCCTTCTGTCCCCGACCACAAGTTCAGCTTCTGGCCCCTCTGGATTCTGCTAGCTGGTGACGGCTCGGCTACCGGCGGCTCGTTCCTGGTTAGCCTGCTTCATCGCCTGTTTACCTGCTTGCCGCACTGGTTTCCCCAGCCAGAGCCCCTGGACTTTTCCCGTGCCCGAGAGACTATTTCAGCTGTGGCGTTGAACTGTGCTTTTTCTCGTCTACCAGCCAAGTGTAATAAAAGTGACTTTCATTTATTACCTTCATCCAGTGTGCTGCATTTGGGTTCTTACTACACCCGTCACAGTACAATCTGGCCAAGAATGGACCCAGCGCACTCGTCTTTGCCGCAGTCCCGGCTCGAGAGGATCGAGAATGCCTTCATAACAGCTGACTTCCAGCAGGCTACTGTTAACCAGGCAAAAGGGCTAGCTATGCTAGTTACTCAGGTCCAGCAGCTGGCAGCAGCCATTGCCCAATCTGCCGCTGCTGCTGTTCTGCCAGCACTACCAGATGGCACTACCCCCACCAGCTGCGGTTCCCATTTCTCCGGGTCTACCACCAAAGTCCTGGGTGGGACCTCCGGAATTATATGCTGGAGATCCGGGGCGCTGCAACCATTCATCACCAACTGCTCCATCCTCTTCGCTCTGCAGCCTCAAGCCTAAAATACACTGCATGCGGAACGGCACCGCCACGGCGACGTAGCCGATACGTTTCAATGTGTCAGCTCACACAGTCCCTGTCCCGCTGCGTCACGGCACCGGAATGACTGCGGCATCCGGCAGCCCTCTGCAACACATACGCAGAGCTTCTATTTTCCAAGGACGCCGG
The DNA here is from genome assembly GCF_000972845.2 of Larimichthys crocea. Taxonomy (NCBI): domain Eukaryota; kingdom Metazoa; phylum Chordata; class Actinopteri; family Sciaenidae; genus Larimichthys; species Larimichthys crocea. The sequence goes on from NC_040031.1 coordinate 5,447,379, forward strand.
AGCACGGCGCATAAATTCATCACAGAGCAAATTGTGTGGGGAAGGAAATCGGCTACAAAATAAAACCCCGGTTGATTTTCAAAATAAAATATTTGTGTTCACCATGGATCAAGTTTCATTAAAAGAACACGTCATCATGGGCAGGGCCGACCTGAAGTCAACAGATGAGGGGTTTTCAGGCATAATCATTCATGACCCCTCACACCAGAAAAAAGATGTGGAATGCCATTGCAGGAGTCAAAGAGACTGCAGTCGGCAATATCGCGCGATTATGTGTGAATTTGCGAGTTCGGAGCAGAGCCGTTCTGCAGCCGTTCCGCATGCCGTGTATTTTAGGGGTTAGACCTTCGCCATTAATCACCTGACAGGTCGAGCTCGCCTGTGGGGAACAGTGGGAACGCCAGACCGCTGCTTGCTCCTTCCAAGCCTTCACCATGGAGCTTCACAAGGTGTTCGGCATAGCACCTGATGGACCTGAGCCAAGGATGACGAACTGTTGCTAACTATGCCATTGAGTTCCGTATCAGGGCTCGCCAGAGCTACTGGAACGAGACTGCCACTTGCAATGCTTATCTGCAGGGTTTAGAGGACTACATTAAACACCCTTTTGTCAAATTTTGACAGATACTGTTCTCTACTCAATTCCCCGACAAATTTGCTATTTACCAAACAAGATGGCCGGCGATATTTCACAAGTGGAAGCCTGCCAAAAAGCTGAGCGCATCGCGGGGATACCCGGTAAGTGGCTTATTTATTTATATATTTTCCTAGCTAACATCAGAATAAAATGTGTATATTTATAGTTGTTGCTCCAGAGTGTTGAGGTTTCTCCTAAGTCACCTCCCCGGATTGGTTGATGCAAGAAGAGCCCTCAGAAGACGTGGATCCGTTCAAAGTATTTATTCAATTATAACAACAGCTGTTGGGAATCCCACTACAGAGAATACATCTGTCACAGCAAAAGCCAAGTGAGATTCAAAGAGTTCTTCCTGCGTCTGTGTTCTTATACACTTCTGAATCTGCAACACTAACGTCACTTCCTTTCTTCCTGTTCTATACTGTTGCTACCCTATATGGTGACATTTCTTTAAACTCTACATCTGCTGAAAACAGAATATTTCTCACTTCTTCTTTTAAATGGTTGCAGTTCTTTTGCTCTGTTTTGTGCAAAACATTTCTTGAGCCATTTCCTGAGATAATCCTGCCATCAGCACAACTCTATGTCTCTGCTGTGTTGCACAATAACTGTCACATTCATTAGCTTCATTACACAATCTTTAAACATTGTGATTACATATTTGCGCTTGATTACTTTTAATTGTATGAATAGCCGGTGTGTTTGTGCTGTACATCTATATCCACAAGAGTTAGCTGACATCCACCTCACACAATCAGATATCGGTACTGTTTTAATTTTTCTGTGTTTATCTTTTCAATATTAAAAAAAAACAAATCAAAACAATTTAAATTTAGTTAAAAAAATGTTTTTACAGATCTGGTGAAGTCTGCAGATAAGTTGGATTTCTCAGACAGTTTTGACCAAGATAAACTCACTGAGATCTTTTTTTTCTTTGCAAGAAGCTTTCCCCAGGAGAAACTTTCTCCTCCATTTTATGCTAGTCGCATAATGCTGCGCACCTGCGTGTGCTTCATTTTTTAAATATAAAATATCTTCCAGTTAGGGTAGAGGCGGCACAGAATCATCCCACATCGTCCAACGTTGTTTTCCACGGTGATCTTCCCGGTGTCCAAGAAGAAGCCGGTGGTACAGTGGAGTGTCTCAAAGGGGCTTTCCGGCCTGAAGGGATTAATCCTGGGGAAAACGGACCGTAAAACTCGGGCCAGGGTAAATCCAATCCTGAAATCCATCGGGGAGCCTCGGTGAATAAAAATCCTGGCACCACGCAAGCTGTCATTGGTAATATGACCACTTTTCTATCGGTTTAAGAGGGTGTAGACTCTTGGCGCTTCGACTTTCAAATGAAAGGGGGACTGCCTCATACTCTGTCACGAGGTGGTGTCGTCACAGTCTGTGATGTATGATGTTCTCGATGGCTAACGTCTGTAAAGATACATTTTTGACTGATTTTAAAAACAGAACCGCCACCTCGGACTTCAACTCCAATTCTGCGTTCTCTTTTTCCATTTTTTTCTACATCGCCTATATCTCTAACACCAAACAAGTGTTGAAAATGGCCTTTCTGTTTTTACCCGGGTTGGTTGATGTGAAGAAGAGTCCAAAGAGTCGTTGAATATCACACAAGCAAACCTTTATTTCTGTCAACAGAGATCTCTGGACATCACACTACAGAACATATATCTGTTTAAGCCAAATGCAAAGTGAGATCTGAGTAATATCTGCAATAGCAAGCTCATATAGATCTGTTCCAGCTGGTATCTGGTATCACTCTTAGGTGACTAAGTTAAAGTTTGTATACTAGAAACTGTTCCATATATGACGTCAGAGACGGTTCGTGGGTGTAAGATTCACTTCCTCTGTATCTCTGGCTGCGGTTACTTCCTCTGCAGGCTGAGACAAACAAGAGACAGTTGTTGACCTTAACTTAACCCCAAGTATAACTGATCAAGCAGCAAGTGCATATATGTATAAAATGTCAACCAAGCATTAATATATTTTGTGTGATACTGCATGCGTGCTCAATCCACACAAGACAGCCCCTCAGTCACCTCTCGCCGTCCCAGCAACTCCCAACACCTCCTGCCCTGACTACCCCTGCAGGTGCTCCTGCAGGCGCTTCTGCATCACCTTACGCCGTCCCACCTACTCGCCTGTCCTCTGAAGCTGTCCGGGCTGCTTTCAGAAGGGCCGTCCGAGCTGTACGGCATCTGAGGTTTCAGAGAGCTAGACCAAAAGTTGCCAGAAAACTATTTGACAGTACGTTTAATGATGATTACATGTTTCAAAGATGTCTGGAACTTAAATAGTTGCTGTGTTGACAGATGCAAAGAAGACACGACAGAGTTTCCGGTGTAACCAAAGGCAAAGTCCAGTCACACCAACCGAGCAGAGGAATCCTGTGAGAAGTGAAGCAGCACTAGCTGTGATGATCCTTCATAGATGATGCTCTCTGACGTCTCAATCAAACCAGAGATCCTTTACAGGCCATAAACGATACCCTGCAGAGTCTTAATCAGACTGTCAATCGTCATGTAAGGTTCAAGAGGGAGAGTGGTCAGACACTGCACAGACGGCACAAACCACAACAGTCCCCTACACCAGTCTTTTAACACAGAGTGACTGAAACGGACCCAGACGGTCCCTCCCTCAGGAGATGTGCCTGATATTGCCCCATTTTACAGAGATGTGATTACGAGCTAACCGTAATGATGTGGTACAGCTTTAAGTGGTGGGTGAAAATGTAAGAGATCACATTGCTGTTTCAGTGTGAGGTGTCTGCACAAAGATGCATAGTTACATACGAATGTTAGTATTATTATATACATATAGTTTACATCAAGATAGTTATTTTGGTCGTCAGCTGTTCTTTTGAACCATCCTGACTTTGAGGTTATTTGGAAAGGGGTCAAAAAACCATCAGGTTGGCACCATTGACAGGAGAGATGATATTTATGATGTAGCAGGGGAAAGATCAGGTCAAAGGTTAAGGCCCATAGATGGGGTATCTTGGGAAAGGAAGTTCTCTTATCTATCTGTCCTTAAATGTCCCCTGTCTTAGGGTGAGTTATTTTTGATTGTATGTTTTGGGGGCATAACCTACCGTATAAAACGGCTTGCCCTGCATAGTTCGAGAGAGTCATCATTCGGCCAGGGGCTCTCCAAGTAACCTTTTACTTGTTACGATGCTGAACTTATTGTAATAAATTTGTTATACAACTAAGACAGTGTCGGTGGAGTTTCTCTTCAAACATCTTCAACTGCATCACCACTGAATATACGACAAGTGGATGATTGAATTTGCTTAATCGTTTGGTGCAGCCCAACACTGATATGGCCGCAAACGAAAGCCTAGAATTCATTGTTCAGGTAGTGCAGAACCCTAGGGGAGGTATCGAGCGTAAACTGTGGAAAACTTTAGACAGTGAAATTCTCAGCAAGAAAAGACGTCACTTGTATGTTGTTGAAAATAGGAACGATCAGCTGTGCTTTGCCATCAACTTGGCTCATGTTGCTGATCCTGAGCTGACTGACGGTGAGAGTGAGTGATGGGGGAGGGAATTGCAACGCCAGACGTGCTTAGATCATCAGACTCCGTCACTTTTACTGGTATACGGAAATTTTAAGAGATTCTGGGGTGTAAAATTTTGGTGTTTTACAGAATTTCATTTTGAGACAATCTTCCCAGATGGTTCTAATTCTCGGTTTTTGTTTTTACTGCATAACCACTATGGGATAAAAAATATTAAAGGCTTTGTAGGAACAAGGTTTTTCTGCAATTATTGCTACAAGGGATTCAATGACTCCTATCTGCATAGCTGTAGAGGTTATGTTGTGGAGAAACCTTCCAAAACGTAATGAAATAACAACATGGAGACTGCTGCTTGCAAATCCGAACGACCCTTTACTTTTCTTTTTCACAACCTTTTTATACCCATTTTTACGTCATTCTCACATCACTGTTACATAGTCAAATCACCAGATCTGGACCCAACCGTCCTGTACTTTCTTATAATCTTATGTCCGTGTTCTGAGCGTCACATGAACGTAATATTGTCTGTGTTTCCCATGAGCCTGCATGGTGTGTGTGTGCGCTCGACTCCTTAATCTTGGTCAAGGCCGATCTGAAAACAGACTGGCTGAATGTTATCGGGTGGCACAGAAACATTCAATACTGTCCTAGCTGTGTAATCTGTGCGTTTGTGCATTATGTGTGTATGTGTGTGCCTTTATCATGTTCTATTCAAAAGTCCATATGTGTCACACAGAACACCACAGTTACTGTCAGGTCTGCAACGACCCGATCTGTCCCACAGAAAGGCTCAGACTTCTAAATTGTTCAGACTGTCACAGGACGTGCAGATTGCCCTCTTGTTTGGCTAGACACAGAGAGGGTAAGCCAGGAACTACTTTTAGCTTCTGTAACTTGGTGAAAAAATGTGAAAGATGCAGACTGTGCTGTCGGTGAGAGTGGTGAACATGTCCCCTGTTTTATGGTCTAGACTGTGTTAAATCCTTTCTACTGTACTTTAGGAGCAAATGCTTCAAGGAAAATGTTTTTGTGGCGCATAATTTGCTACCTGGTCTTGAAGGGTATGTTGCAAGAGGGTGTGGCACCACAGGATTCTCATGACGGGGAGTAAGATCCTAAATTCATAGACTAAATTCAAGATCTTTCTTTTCTGACCATGCGTCTTAGCGCTATGCTTAAAGCCTTAGTTTTTGCCGATCAGACCAAGGCGTATTTCCCTCACAAATTCAGCTCAAAAACCACCTCGAGTATGTAGGGCCCTATCCTTCACCCTCATACTACAATGTAGAACACACGACGCCAAAGAGGAAGCCATGCATTACTGTAAAAATGATATTGACATTCTCTCCAAGGGTTGCACTTCCATCTTCAGAGAAGAGTTTCTCAGTGGTACGGGAGTTGACCCTTTCAGCTGTATCACCATTGCTTTGGCTTGTATGAAAGTGTTTCTCACAAATTTCTTGTCTCCTAATACCCTAACCATACCGTGCCCCTACAACTACAAGCATCGGTGTAAAAGATTCTCAAATTCATCCATCCAATGGTTAGAATGGCTAATGTGCAAACAAAACATCTTTATCCAGCATGCCCTAAATATAGGAGAAAAACAGTTGGGCCGTTATTTTGTTGATGGTTATGCTGAGATTGACGGTCTAAAATATGTCTGGGAATTTCACGGCTGCTTTTTCCACGGTTGCCCCAGGTGTTTAAGCCCTACTGATACCTGTCCTTTGAGAGGCATGTGTTGTGGAAATTTTCATCTGCTGCTGGTGAAGAATGAGATAGAGACTTCTGCCGGCCGTCAAGGTTTTTATTTTCTTTGCAAAGAAAAGGTCAGTCAACACGCAAGCGGTCAAGATGAAGAAAGAACGAATATGGGTACACCTAGATGCTTATACCTGAGGGACGAGGAATATAAAAGTTTGGGAGGTCACAAAATATAAAAGATAACCATAAACATATAAAAGTTGTTGAAATCAGTCAACATCAGTTGTTGGAGCACTGTTTAAAAAATGGAAAGAGCAGTTCCCCTGTTTGGCAGTTCTGGTAGGTTTCTTGATGCAGCGTTGATATTTCTTCACAAAGTTGTACGCCTTTAGATAATCTTTTAATCACATCATCTTCGTACAGCTCCAATACTTGCTCAAAGGATAATCCGCAGGCACGATGGCAGAGATAATAAATGCAGTGATGGCCGCAAAAGGATGATAGGGGGTGTTGCAGTTGACTGCGGTGGTACTTGATGTTTTGAGAATATTTTTCCAGAAACTTTAAAATGCTCGATGGGTAATAGACAAAGTCTGGCGGGAATCCATAAGAGTCAAAGAAGGTGGCTTCACCATCTTCTTCCAACGTTAAAGATAACCAGGGACGGACTGGCAATCTGGCATACCGTGCATTTGCCCGGTGGGCCGACGTGCTATTTGGGCCGACAAGTCCCGATATATATATATATATTCATTTAACGAGTAGATAACACACCCCAAACTCCAAAATGCCAGGGCCGATTTTTTTGTCCCAGTCCGCCCATGAAGATAACCAATGCCAGGTCTGTGGGCAGGGTGTGTGTTGACGATAAGGTAGGTGGGGAGTCTGAAACTCTGTTAATGAGGGTAGTTGATCAGATGCCCACACTCCACAAAACACATCTCCCAGCAGGCCGTGTAAAAGGCTCTGCAGTTGAAGACTGTCCATGTCGCTCTTGCAAAGTTAATAATAGTCCACCAGGACGTGTCTTTTTGAGTCTATCTCCAGGATAGAATCATAACAAGCGTACACTATGAGTGTAGTGGTGTGCGGGACCAGGCACTCTGAACCTCATCTCCAACCTTAGATTACCGCTCGACATGGGGGACAATGCATCGTTGTCATCAGCAGGGTTGAGATTAAAAGCAAACAGAGAGTACCTGTTGTTAAATCCCTCACAACCCATGCACAGGGGTAAATCCTTCAGATGTCTACCCGTTGCCAAAAACTCTCTGACTGTTAATCCGTTGTTGAATTGCATCTGAAAAGCCTTTGCAGGAATCGGTCTGCCATCTTGACAGACAGCCAGATACTCTATGTTATTGTGGAGGAAATTGAAAGGTGACAGATCTCTTTTCCCTGTGAAAGCTTCGTGATGAACCATGCCCAAAACCACGTACTTAGGCATGGACCCTAGAAACAGATTATCTTGGTTGCATATCCATGAATTCTCAGGGATGGAATATGTTTTCACGTTGACGCTGGAGTGGGGATAGAGAGCGTTCCCTTTGAGTAAGGCCGCTGCGGCTGGGGAGACGGTGACTTTTTTCACAGAGAGAGGCCCCCAGTATTTTGAGGCGGTAAGTGGAGTTACGGGCGGCTGAGACAAAAGGCATCACTGGCCGGCGTCAGTTTGATTCTGAAGTCGACAGCATTCAGGATGAGCCTCTCGCAGAAAAATATGTCCCCGTGCAGAGGACCGAAAAGGTGAAGTTCTCCTGACTGGGCGGTAAACCCGGCTCTTTTATTGAGACCCTCATTTGGTCCGTTAATAGTCACTATAGAGTCTATAGCACCCAGGGTATCTTTGTAAAAAAGACCTGCGCTGAATTGACTCTTGAGCGTATCCTCTGAAAAGTTGAGCAGAGCTTCGATCATAGCACGGTAAGGATGTGTGGCGCTGGACTGCGAAATCAATCTGTCTCCCAGACTAACATCACACTGCTCAGAAATTGTATTCAGGGGATAACTGATGAGGTCTTGTTAGAATAAAATGTTTTATATTCGTATTGTGTGACCTGTAAGTTGTGTTGCCAACTTATCACCTTGGTTTCTATAGATCCATAGAGCAGAAGGCCACCTCTATCAGTTGATTGAAACAGGATCTGTAGAACAGAGGGCTACTCTGATTATCAGCCGGTTGAAAACAGAGGGACAAGATACCGTCAGGGTCAAAAGTCAAACCCCCTAAAAGTTCAGTATGCAGTTAGTCATGTGAGGCATTGAGGTGTTTGCACATAGATGCATAGTCACATACTAATGCTGATGCTGTTATAGACATGTGGTTTATTTGAAGTTACTTGCTTAATCATGGGATGTTATCTTGACCAATCCTAGGTCAGAGGTTATTAGGATGGGGGAGCCAAAGGGCCGCTAGGTCGGCGCCACTGACAGATGTTTAGTTGAAACAAAGACTTCTTTGGATGGATAAGGGTCAGGTCAAAGGTTAAGCCTTCAGGTGGTCTTTCCTGGGAATGGAATTTCTTCTGTCTATCTGTTCCTTTGACTTAAGTAACTTCATTGTATGTTTTGGCACGAGCTATTTTAATTGTATGGTTTGGGGGCATAAACTACCTATATAAGGGCTTGTCCTGCATTAGTTGGGAGAGTCTCATCATTCGGCCAGGAGCTCTCCAAGTAACGTTTTACTTGTTACGATACCGAACTTGTTGTAATAAACTTGTTATACGACTAAGACAGTGTCGGCGGAGTTTCTCTTCAAACATCTTCAACTGCATCACCACCGAATATACGACAGCATACTGTAAGATAGATGTCTCAGATCGCTGACTAGGTACAACTGAACATCAAAGGGGGAGTTTAGGTTGTCCTCCCTCTTCAGGGCCGGTCTTAGCTATGGGCAATGTGGGCGGCCGCCCAGGGCGCAGTCTCCGTGGGGGGCGCACAAGCGCCCGAAAAAGAAAAAAACCTCGGTAATTTTCGATACCGCTCATTAAGGTAGCGGAGCGGGCGCCCCGGGAGCGGGGTGTTGACAAGGCAGAGGGGGGCGGCGGACAGAGTGATGGGGGCGCACGGCGCATCCAGGGGCGGCCGTGAGGGCGCATGAGAAAATGTTCGCCTCGGGGGGTGCACAGGCGCACAGGCTGGGACCAGCCTGTGCACCAACAAGGGAGAGCCAAGTTTAAACCAGGGCCGCTCCCCAACAGTTTTTGGACCAATGAGATAGGCACACATGTTATATAACTTTGTGTAAATTTTAAGTTAGGCACTCTCTTTTTGGAAGTTGGTTGCCGTTAACTGCTTGCAGACTGCGATTTGCTGAACAAAAGAGGTCCATGAACATGTACAATAAATACTCGTACTAAGGAATAATTCGGCTATAGAATTCCTCTATGCAAATCAACGAGCGCACTAACAGTCTACAGGTGCATCGTTAGCCAGGTTTGTACCGCATTTGTAATTTTAACACGGACATGCAACAAGATGTCGTTGAGATCCAGATACTTTTCCCCATCTCCCGGAATGAATAACTAAATAGGACCCCCATCGCTGATGGCTGCCACGGGAGAAATTTCTGTGTAGGTTTTGTCCTCGATAGAAAGCTGCGTCATAGGCGCTGAGAACAAATCTAGCTCTGACAAGGTACACTCTGGAGATTTTTGATGTTTTTTTTTTCAATATTAAGTTTTTTTCCCCCAGTATTAAAATATATCAGAGCTCCTGCCGGACTTCCTCTTTGTCCACCCGCTTCCCCCGACTGATTCCTTTTTTTTACCGCTGGAATGTTTATTAGAGGTGGATGGGATACGTTGTCCCGGAGGCTGCCTCTTCAACCTACGCGATAAGAACATAATACCCCCAGATACCTCTTGTTTCTGCTGGTTGGTCAACTTTCCCACAGCTTGGTTGAACACGTCAGAGGCAATGTTGCTGGCTGCCATTTTAAGATGAGGTTTAACAATGGTGAAGCCTTTCTTCACGAGAGGGGAAACAAAACGGAACAATCTTGAAAACAGAGAGCCTATACCGCGACCGTACATGACGGGTGCTCCATAAAATCCTGGTAAATCCCCTCCTACTTGTCTCTCATAATATTGTACAAAGTGGTGAGGATCTTCTACCAAACCCACCAGAGCCAATTTTTTTTTTTTTTTCCTCCGTGACACGCGGTCAGCAGCGGACAGTTACCATCGTGGGACATTTAGCACTGAATGATATCTGCTCAGATAGATGGGTTATATAGTTAAATATTGTTGATATGAGTAACTTCTAAAGTGGAGCGTTACAATAGTTTTACTGTAGGTGAATTTTACCGGTCTGTTTTGATCCGTTTTTATCTGGATCTGAATGTTTTCAATATACTGCTTTGCCACAAGTAAATAATAGGCGGGATTTAAATGTTGTGTGATGATATCTCTGAATGTACCCTTGACGTCAACCGTACTCAAAAGCGGAGCATAAGCGTCCTCTACAAGCTGTGGCCGAACCACATCGCTGTAACAGTAAAGATGATAAAACCCCGCTTTTAAATCCGCAGGATAGTGAGCCATCTTCTTGTCAAATTCGAACCATTCTCCTGCTTTAAGACTGTGGATTGAGCACGCATGCAGCATCACACAAAATATATTAATGCTTGGTTGACATTTTATACATATATGCACTTGCTGCTTGATCATTTATACTTGGGGTTAAGTTAACAGCTGTCTCTTGTTTTTCTCAGCCTGCAGAGGAAGTAACCGCAGCCCGAGATAGAGAGGAAGTGAATCTTACACTCACGAACCGTCTCTGACGTCTTTGGACTCTTCTTCACATCAACCAATCTAGGTAAAAACAGAGAGGCTGTTTTCAACAAGACCAATCATGTAAGCCACAGGTGCGTCAAAACGTACGTGGGTTTGACCTCCGGCCTGGAAATCATATTTCTTCTTCTGAATGCTGTTAAAAACAATATAAATATCAGAATTCATTTTTCTAAAGAAAGCTTCCAACTCCGACCTAAACTGGTGCACGCTATTTTAATATCCTCCTTGAAACCTTTGGCAAGACACACGACCCTTTTCAGAGTTTGACCTCCAATCAAAGTAGGCCTCCTCATGATGTATGTTATACCAGGTATGCGGGTACGAAACCTCTGTCATGGCGACCCCCCCATCGTCCTTCTAAGTTGATAGATCCACGCGAAAATTGTCGTATCTTTGAAAACATTGTGGCTGGTGTTGGAGGGTAGGGTGATGTAAAACCCCTCATCCTTTGAACCGTGCATGATGGAATGATGGTCTGTGTAAGTGTGTCCATTTTTTATATATCCTTTAAATCCAAAGCCTTCACCCAGCTGTTGAATTTCTCAGGCCAATTCTTCCAGCGTACAAAGACATGTTTTTCACCCTTGACGGTGCGTTGCTTTAGAATCTTCTCGATGTGAAATACTTTGTCTTGAGCCAGTTTTACTTTTTGCAACTCCTGCTCATAAAATGAACCTTGAACGGGCTCTCTGTTATAATCTTTTGGTTTGTACACAGGGGGGATGCGGGGGATGCAATCAGATACTGTAAACACTTCATCTGTAAAACTCTGTTCATATTTTTTTATCAAACACCCCTTTCAGCTTTGATATCCTGACAATATTCCCTGTTTTAAATTTCATCTTTTGATTTCCCTTTTGAGGTGTACCATACAAGTTTTGAAACACCTGTAAAGTATTTTCTTTAGTCGCCTGCATAGGGGTTTTAATACTACTGTGATAGCTGTGATTGTAGCTTCTTACCAAGTCTTGTAAGACATCTAGGTGGAAAAATGTATTGTTAAATGTATTGAAAAATGTGTTATTATTGTGTTTTTTCATCAGAGCCTCAAAACTCTTTTTGAAAAATTCTTTCCCATCGTCCGTCTGCAGCTTTGCGGGTGTCTGACTTTCCTCAAACACTGATTCAAAGGCCTTTACCATCTCAACTGCAGTCTTTCTTTTTAGAGGACGCACATAAGCCCTCTTGGAAAATACATCTATGACGGTTAAAAGATAATTATAACCATCATTAAACTCGGCTAAAGCTTGCATATCACACAGGTCAGCTTGGAATTGGTTTAAAGGTCGTGGGACAAACACTCTGTTTCTAGCTAAATGTACTCTGACAGGTTTGTGCAGAGTGTAAGCATCCTGCTCGGATAAAAAATCTTTAGCCTTCTCAAGGTTGACCATCTTTCCCGTTTCATCTTGCACCCCCTGAGGTTCTACACCTCCGAAGCTGTCCGGATGGGCAGGATCGTAATACACTTTTTTCATCAAGTGTTTCACAGACATGTTGTAACCCAAATGATAGTTAAAACTTGTAACATAAATAAGTTGAAAGGGAAAGAAGAAAAAAAATCTATCCGTCCAGCCCTCCTTTCAGATCAGGCAGACGGTTCTCTTTGTTCTCCAGATCAGCATTGCCCAAGTTTGAGTGAAAAGGGAAAGAAGAAGAAAAAAATCTATGTGTCCTGCCAACCACCCGGTTCTCTTTGTTCTCCGGATCGATCAGGGTTTTCATCCTGCTCTCCAGAACAACTTGTTTCCCCAAGACGTTTCCCATTTCTCATTACTTTTTCTGTTTTCTGTCTGTTTTCAAATAAAGTCTTGACTGTGGCAGCTTACTCTTGTTTCCCCCATATCTTGTTCGCAGTTTCGAGTAGTCCAAATTTCAACCTGTTGTCTGTGGCCAGATCGTCATACATACATACGTTGATGGGTTTATAGATGTAATTTGCGGATTTCAGATCTCGCAAGTTTCACAACCGTGTGTACGACTCTGCTCTTCTCCACATGGATGTCGTTCTGGGTGAGAAAGTGTTGGACGGCAGGAATAAAGTTTGGTTTTTTTCATCAGCTGGTGAAAGTTGTTATGGTAATAGTCATATGTCCAAGACATTCAAACACTCATGCTGCCGTTGGCTGGGATGGTTTGTCTGACACCCGTTACAGTTCTCTTGCTGGTACTTGCCCAGAGTAAGATTAAGCAGATGGAGCACGATAGTTTTTACTCCTTTCATATATCCCGGCAGGCCATCCACCTCCTCCGCTCCATCTCCAGGTGAAGGGGAAAGGGGGTGGGGGTTTGGGAATATGCAAATCTGTCTGTTAAATATGCAAATGTGTCTGGGAATTAGGGGGGTGGGGGACTAGGTCAAAGGTTACTGGGTAAAGGGTAGAGAACAATACCTGTCAAAATTTGACGAAAGGGTGTTGGATCCCTCTCTCTTACATGGTTTCCCTACTGATGTGGTCTCCGACCGGGGGACCCAATTCACCTCCGTCTTCTGGAGGGAGTTCTGCACACTGGTGGGGGCCACCGTCAGTTTGTCATCCGGGTTCCACCCCCAGTCCAACGGCCAGTCTGAGAGGATGAATCAGGAGATGGAGACTGCTTTACGCTGCATGGTCTCTCAGTACCCCTCATCCTGGTCCCGACTGCTTCTGTGGGTGGAATATGCCCATAACACCCTGACCAGCTCTGCTACAGGACTCCATTTCAGTGTGCCTCGTGTTCCAACCCCCACTCTTTCCCGCCCTGGAGAAAGAGGTTTCCTGCCCGTCGGTGCAAGCCTTCATCCGCCGCTGCCACAGGACCTAGACTCAGGCCAGAGCCTCCCTTCTTTGCTCCACTGACCGCTATTCCACTACGGCCAACTAATTGTCGTCGATCTAAGGCACCGACCTATCAAGTTGGCCAGAAGGTGTGGTTATCAACCCGGGAGCTACCCTTACGAATCGAAGAAGTTGGTCCCTAGATTTATCGGGCCATTTGAGGTTCAGAAGGTCATCAACCCTGCGGCAGTTCAGCTCAAGTTACCCAGGTCCATGTGGGTCCACCCCACTTTCCATGTCTCCAAAGTCAAACCTGTCCGTGAGAGCCCCCTGGTCCCCGCTGCTCCTCCCCCGCCGCAACCCCGCATCATCGAAGGGGGTCCCGCCTATACCATCCATCGACTCCTTCGTTCCTGTTGCCGGGGGAGGGGTCTTTAGTACCTGGTGGATTGGGAGGGGTATGGCCCTGAGGAGAGGTCCTGGGTTCCTGCACGGCATATTTTTGATGCTCCTCTCATCAGGGAGTTCCATCGACGCCACCCTGATCAACCAACTAGGCCCTCCACATCCTCTAGGAGCACAACCGGTGAGGGTCAGCCTCCCTGTTCAACTGAAGCCTCTGACCACACCACTGAATATGAGGAGACCCCTTTGGAGGAGGAGGAGGAGGAGGAGGAGGCACCTTCTGAAGCGGGGGAGGAGGGGAGGACATGGTGGTTTCAGATGTAGGGTTCTGTGGTGAAACAGACACATCAAGGAAACAATGAGCTGCTCCAGAACTTATTTTTTGTTGTGGCATAGGGGGTTTGTTTCCCTTCTTGCTGGGTGTCACAGAGTTGTATGGTGGTGGAGTTGAAGGATGAATAGGTGGGTTGCCGTCAAGGTCTGGACTTCAGCTTCAAAGCCATCAACTGTGGAAACAAAGAAGAAATCTGCGAGTCTGGTGTTCTTTGTGTGTGTGAAATTTGCATTTCATTGGTTTCAACAAAGTTTTCTAAATATAAAATGATCGTTTTGTCTTGTCTCTTAATTGTCTTGTAAATTAAAATAGATTTTTTTTGTCACAGCTGTGGAACAAAGGAGCTGTGGGACACAAACCACAGAGTGAGAAGTGCAGCTGGAAGCTGTCACAACCTGGCTCAGAGGTATGACAAAAGATGGAGACCACACATGCCTTTAAACTATAAAACATACATTTTATTAAACTACATTAAGATTAACTGTGTATATCAGTTCATCAGTAATGTTTGTAATGTGTGGGTGTGTGAGAATGTGTGTAAATGTAAGATGAAACAAAATATAAGTAACCAAAGCTCAAACAAACCCAGCAACTCAAACAGGAGAGAGCGAGAGTGAATGCTCAGAGCTCTTCTTATAAGTGAGCATTCACACCAATTCAGGTGTTGACCATCTCTCCTGATGAGATCCCAGACAACCAATCAGAAATTAGGTCAGGCCATGAAGTCGGAGTCGTATATTCAGTGGTGATGCAGTTGAAGATGTTTGAAGAAAAACTCAGCTGACACTGTCTTAGTTGTATAACAAATTTATTACAATACGTTCAGTATCGTAGCAAGTAAAACGTTATTTGGAGAGCCCCTGGCCGAATGATGAGACTCTCCTGATCTATGCGGGACAAGCCCTTATATATGGTCGAGGTTATGCCCCCAAGACATGCAGTCAAAATAACTTGAGTCAGAGGGACAGAGAAATTCCTTTACCAGGATACCCCTCCTATGGGCCTTAACATTTGACCTGACCTCTTATCTATCCAGTTAAAAGACCCCTTCAACCTACATCACATCTTAAACATCTACACATCTGATAGCGGCATCAAGCTATAGTGGCTCTTTGGCATGCCTTATTCAAATAACCTCAGAGCCAAGAATGGATCAAGATAACAGCTAGTGACTAAAACAAGTATCTTGATGTAAACCATATGTATATAATAGTATTAGCATTAGTATGTGACTATGCATCTATGTGCAGACACCTCACCGTCACAAAGCACAAGCAGATGAAAAGCAACACGTGAGCCAGATGCCCTGAAACTCCGAGTCAGAAGTCACTTCAAGAAATGAAAAAGATATTCAGTGTAGAAAACAAAACAAAATCCTGAATAGATAGAACATCCCAAAAGCACCAAAAATAAGAGCCCCCAATTTGATACACCTCATTAAAAGGTCAAAGGCCGGAACTCAGCATCCCTACAGCAGACAGAGGCCCCACTGTTTCACCCTCATTCCTCTGATACAGCCAGAGCTCACTCGTTTCGTGGTAGGTCAAAGGTTAAAGTAAAACTGTCAAAGTGGGGTCAAACAGTGTTTGACGAAAGATGTGGAGTATTTCTCTCTCTCCTATATATGAACATATCTTTGAGTAAGCCAACATTTCTGTATTAAAAATCCTTTTTTTATTGGTCTTATGTAATATTAAATTTTTTTGATATACTGAATTTTAGGTTTTCATTAACTGTAAGCCATAATCATCAAAATTAAACGATATAAATGCTTGAAAGATTTTACTCTGTGCAATGAATCTACGAGTGTAACTGTTTGAATTGAATTATTGAAATAAATGAACTTCTCCACGATATTCAGATTTTTTGAGCTAGAACTGTATATGCTTATAAGAAAGAACACTTCGATCTCTGCAGTCCCCTCAGGTGACACTGGAGGCTGATTACTTTAGATTATAAGGAGCTCAAATTAATCTAACAATTTTTATTTAAATTTTTGCTTTCCAACAACTCAGCTGCATAATGGTGCATTGAAGTGAATTCACTGATCGATAGAAAGGATCTACACAACAGACAACAAGTTGATATGCAATTGACAGGTAATGAGGAGACCACAGACAATCTCATCTAACATACAAACACACAGGATACACACTGGAACACCCTTTACTCTTCTCTGGATCTCCTGGACTGTCCATTATTCATCCTAGGGTCTCCTAAATAACATCAATATATCAATCATGGGCTTCTGCCAAGATTCCTACCACATGTGAATGTCAAACTGATAAATGAATAGAAACAAACTTTTACATAGGACATAAAACTGTTGTAACATACATCCTAATAATACACCCTTTTAAAGAACATTAATCATGACTACCAACTAAAAGGACATGTGTGATAGCAAACTTAGACACTTAGACACACACAGAGAGATATACTTCACACTTCCCCCCACCACCAGCTCCGCCGTGGTCCGTTTCCGCTTGGCTCCACGTGAAATATACAGCTGTTCTGTTTTTGACACTTGACACGAGCAGCCCGCATATTACACAGATCACCTCGAGCGGGCGGAAGCCAGACACAGAAAAAGCAAAGAGTGAAAACTAATTAACTACGTAGCATATTTACACATGTAGAAGCATATTTAGAAGAACATGCACTGGGAAAATGGCCAGATCTGAGCAAGTAAACAAAGTCTGGCGGGGCTAAATGCTCGCTTCTGAAACGCGACGCGCCAGAGATGTGTGCGGTGGGGTTGACTCTTGAAACATAAAGAAAACAAAAGCAATAAACATAAGTCAAAATAGTACACTATACATATAAAACAATGCATAATATAAACACAATCTTAATACAGTGGTCCCTCGTTTATCGTGGGGGATGCGTTCTAAAAATAACCCGCAATAAACAAAATCTGCGAAGTAAGTTTTACAATTATTATACATGTTTTAAGGCCGTAAAATCCCTAACCACACACTTGTGTACACCTTTTTACACGCATTTTGTACAGTACTCCCTTAGTTAATCAGGACGCAGAACACGTGCGGTTCTCCCTTAGCCAATTTAGGACGCAGAACACAATGCACGTTCATACTGTACAGTACGCTGTAAAAAAATCATGCAAAATTACACTAAAAAAATCCACGAAACAGCGAGTCCGCGAAAAGTGAACCGCGATATAGTGAGGGACGACTGTATAACTGAATCACAAGCGCAGCACAGACTGTTCCTTTAAACATATTTTATTGTTGGCAAAAATGCTGATGTGATAAACTAAAAAAAAAAATCATATCAAATATGAGTAGAGACATGATGGGAAATTCCCTCAACTGAAAAGTAACTTCCGTATACTTGTAAAAGTTGTAAATGTGCTACTATTAGTTTGACAAAAGTGAAACATAATATATGAGTGCCTTCCTATACACTGCCTGAGTCACCAATGCACCACAGCATGAGAAAGGCAAGAGAGAGGAGAGCAGTCCCTAGTAGATCTCCGAGGGCTGTCAGGTAGGGTATTGAGTAACTGTCGGGGTCTTTACCCCTCCGCCATAGACAGTGGACCATACAGTCAGCTATACACAGCAGGGAGAAGACCTAAGAGATGGACACAGGTGATATTGTAAAGCAGTGATGAAATATGAGGAGGAAAAATGAACAGAGGTCTGGCTCACCTGTATCAGGGAAGCAGACAAGAAGGCAACTGTGAAGAGAGGACTGGGCAAAGTGTGGCCTCCTTTCATCAGATGTATAATGTGTATAAAGACGAGCTGGCCGGGCATGACCAAAAGAAGCAGAATCTGAGCCGATCGATGGTTTGCTCCTGCCATGACAAAGCTGAACATCAGAATGTGTTTTTGTTTAGATAAAGGGGCAACACGCCGCCTTCAACACTTTAAGCTCTTCACCTGAACCCAAGAAGGTGCGACAAGGGTTGTAGCAGCTCTTACGGTCTTCAGGAACCTCTCCAGGCAAGTAATACAAATGCAAATTAGTAGAAATTCGGCTAGATTGTATGGAGACAAGGTTTCCTCCAATACCTGAATAGAAAAAGAAAAAGTGGGAGCACAGTAAGGTCATATTTACATGTAATGTATGCCTTCTGTTTGACGTGTGGCATAAACAAAGAAGGTAGCTTACTCATTAAAAAAAAAAAGACTAAATCGTTATCACCTTCACTAGATCTGTGATATGTGGTATCACCTCTGGACTATTCCAGGCAGAAACAGAAGACGATAAACTGATGCACAATCAGAAATATTGTCTTTTTTATTCCACACATTCGTATTCCTTTTTTAAAACCAAAGGCTTACATTACACACAATTCAAAGTTACAGTTCATGTTTAGAGCATGGTCCACAAAAAAGGTTAAGCTCAAAATGTGCACCCCATATAGAAAACCATTCATCTATTTGCAACATCTTATTTCATCTTTCTGTCCTGTCTCTTCCTGACTGTTAATAATCAACATCCTTCCTCTAATCCTCCCACAGACCAAGCTTGTCCTTGGCAAGTCGGCAAGCCAACTCTGCTCTGTGAATTCCCATAGTGAGCCAGTAAAAACACTGTATTCATGTGCAGTTTTTAACAGGAAGGTTTGGAATCAGTTTGCCTTTGTTAACACTAACCTTTTTAAATTAGCTAGTGTGGCATTTCTGTGGATTGTTTGTCCCCTTCTTGAACTGTTTAAATGCGAAGGGTTGTGACTTCAATGTCAATAGGAATTTAGAAATTTAGATTGGGAACTGAAAGGGTGATGATCTGTCTACCAACACAGGCTACACATTTTTAGATCTGCATTGTCACAAGAACTAGCCCATGAATGCATTTTTAAAACTCACCAGTTATGACTGGTGCATAAACAATGATTCCTGCCAGGTTTGGATCTGACACGGTCTTGTCCAGAATAAGTCCTCCAATGCTAAAAGAAAGACAACCAAGAACATGTTTTGAGAAGCGCTACATATTGTGATTACACTGTTTGATTTAACAGAACTGTTTGTTTGGTGATACTTCAACAATGGAGTTAACAAACAGACAGCCTTAATGAAAAGAGACCTTTTTAGGGGTTAATTGTTTACTATTTCTCTATTTATATATTTTTTTTTCACAAATACTTTTAGAGAAATTAATGCAATACAGTTTAGATAAGTATGTTGTTATAAAAAATAGGATCATACTGGGGTGCAGATGTTTTCATTCATATAGTGTGTGTGTGTGTGCGTGTGTGTGTGTGTGTGTGTGTGTTTGTGTGTGTGTGCTTCCCTTATTCGGCCTGTGTTTTACTGAGGCTGACAGGGAGAGATGATTATCAATTAATAGTACAAGCAAAGGAGAGGGAAGTATCATTTGGATAAGGAACATAATGTTCATTACTAAGCGGAAAACCAAAAAAGGACGTTATGATCATATCTGTATCAATGGGGAGGTATCTGAGCCCATTAAAAATGTATAAGAAACCAACTGTTAGAGGGAGTGGTGTGTTGCACTGTTAAACGCTCCTTCTTGTACAAGAATAATAAATTCAGCTTAAACTTTGAATCCTGTGTTCCTAAAGGTTTTCCTTAAAAAAAATAACATATGTGGCCCTTAGTTAGCATTATTTTTTGTTGAAACAGTTTGGACTTGCTAGTCACTAAAGCTACTGTAAAAAGTCCTTGTTTCGTACATGGAGAACCAAATGCTATACGATGGTTCAACCATACTGACAACTGAAAAGGCAGGAAGAAAAAACAGTAACTCTGAGGGGAACAGTTATATAGGAATATAAGAAATTATCAGTCAATAGTAAAAAAAATAAAAAATAAAAATGGAGGGTTAGCAGCAAAATCTGAAGAGAGAAATCAGAAAGTCAATTCTTAGTTATATCTGATCACACATAGTCAGACCAAAGTTACACAAACTTATAAAAGACATAAAAGTTTAATGAAAGTGAAAATGAAAATGAAAGTATTAAACCAATACAGAAGCATAAGTAAATATGGTTATCTTATATTAAATTATAATTTAGTTTCTAAATTATACTAATTCATATGTTAAAATATGTTAAAATAGCAATTATTGAAGGAAAGAAGAAAAACCTCACCATACCAGGTGATTCAAAACAGTACTGTATATATAGTATATTGCTGACAATGGAGTTTAAGTCTACTTCAACTGCTTTCTTTAACAAAAATTCCTCCACGTCTGTAATTTGACAGTCAGTGATGGGAGGCACATGATTTTATTAGTGGTTTAATATTTGACCTGAACTGAACTTATAAACTCCAAAATCCACTCTACACTTAAGTGTAACAATTGAAGCAGTCTGAATAAACATGCAATCTTTTGAAAAAGTCAGTTACTGAGACGAGTACCTGCTGATGACCATTGCTGTGATGATTGGTTCCCAGCCTGTACGGAGCAGCATGTGACTGGCTGGATGTTTGGAGGCAATTACCACCCAAAGAGGAATCAGGCACAAAAAGAACAGATCCACCAGGTACAACACATAGGAATACAAATCTGTCAGGAGAAATTGTCATTATTTCAACCTTTCATTTTCAACCAGGCTGTCAGGTCTCTGGTCTTTATGGCTGTGTTAGTACCATCTGTTGGCCAAAAGTAAGAATAACATGACCTCTGAGTGTAGCACGATTACTGTTTGCTGTTCTGTTGCATGTGACAGATTTGAATTGGTCCACTTGTAGTCCATACCTATGATAGAGTAGAACCACTGACTGAAACAGGCCAGCAGGGCAAGAGTGATGAGATCCCCAAAGCTGGCAGCCATTGGTGTGGCCACGTTGTCTGGGTTGATTCCCAACCGCTTGGAGCCAATGATCACTCCAACCATAATTATACCTAGAGAGAGTTAAGAACAAGGAAATAATCTTGAATTTGCCATAATCAGTCCATGTCAAAATTCAAATTGTGGGTTATCAGAGGACATTCTTCAACCAAAAATCATAAACCCCATGCAGAATTGATTTATATGTCCTAGATGTGCCTTGTCACGGTCCCTCTGTTTACACTTCCATTTCTAGAAGGATTCTCACCCACGTAGAGCAGCTCATATAACCAAAGAAGAAGAAAGTTTCTGAGACACCAATGCACCATTTCCTTTCAGGTATTTAAGAGTCTTTGCTAAGAAAACAGGTCAAGGAATATGTTTTAAAAAGAAAGTATAGGTTGGTAGATGAAACTTTGTACATAAATAACAGTGAAGAAGGATGAGATGTGTGATCCTAGCCCCAAACATAAACACAGGGGCCAGCACTTGTAAATGTATAATGCATGCGTTATAGCTATTTAAACTTCTTGAAGATTCCTGAGGTCATAGGTGACGCTGAGAGGGAGAAAGAGGAATGTTACAAAGGTTTGTGTGTGTGATGCCCTGATCTATTCTTATTACACTCAGAGAATGGTCAAGGACAGAAGTTTAAGGTGACAGCAAGTTGTGTCATTACCTTGTAGCAGTGAAGCCATGAACGCAGTAGAAACACTGGTTGAACACAGGAGCACTAAGTGATGAAGGGGCATCTTTCCTTCTGCCATCCAGCCCAACACAGTTGCCATCAAAGAGGCTAACAGGCCGAGCACTGTGGCTTGTAGCTGTAAAATGAGAGTGGCAGTGAGAAGTCTGGGTAGAGTAAAATGATGCAGATAAACAGGTAATGATACAGAATTTATCAACTAGAAGATCGCATCTTTTCTGATATGAAAATAATGTACCTGCTTGAGTGCCAGGTTTCCAACAATCAACATCCACTTCTCTCTGGTAGAGTCCAATTTTCCTGCATTCACCTGACAGTATCAGATATATACAGTATATATCAGCTTACAACATCTGCATTTCCATCACAACCTGACAAACTCAATTTGCTGTTGAGGCTGTAGTATATTTTCAGTGGTGATGCTGATGAAGATGTTTGAAGAGAAACTCCGCCGACACCGTCTTAGTCGTATAACAAGTTTATTACAACAAGCACAGTGTCGAAGCAAGTAAAAACTACTTGGAGAGCTCCTGGCCGAATGATGAGAGACTCTCGATCTATGCAGGAGAAGCCCTTATATAGGGTATTTTGTGCCTCCCCATGACATGCAGTAACAATAGCTCACGGCAAACCATACAATAAAGTTAATTAAAACCAAAGAAACAGAAAGATAATAGAAATTCCTTTCCTAGGAAGACCCCCTATAGCTTAACCTTTGACCCGACTCCTCATCAATGTATCTAAACAAGTCTTTACTTCTCCTGAACATCTGGCAGCGGCTCCGACCTGGCTGAGCCCTGTAACCCCCTAGTTAAATAGCCTCTGACCTAGGAGTGGTCAAGATATCAGCCCGTGACTAAACAGGTATCTTCAAATAAAGCACATGTTTATAACAGCATCAGCATTAATACATAACTATGCATCTATGCGCAGACACCTGAAATTCACTCAATGCTTTGGGGAAAAATGTAATTCATTAATAGCAAAAATTGAATTCAAATTAACAAATCAAATCACTTGTTACAGTGTAACACAGTTTACAGCTGTGATTTAGTGAAACTGTGACCTTGTTAGGCTGGTGTTATTTTATACACCATGAAAACATGTTATTGTGTCTCTCATTACTTTCTAACTCACATACTCTGTTTGTGGCACCCCAACCTTGTTGGTTCTTACTAAAATATAAAGATTTAATGGCTTTTTTAAAGCGGTTAGTAATTGCCACTTTTTCAATAAATGTAACTCAAGCAGGAGTGAATAGTGCATTTGTTTGGACTGTTTTCAGCTGCAGATTAATCCACACTCCTAAGCCTTAGGTGTATCAACAGCCCCAGAATGCAATGGACTCAAAATAAACTATAGTGGCAATTTTCATGGTAATGAAGGACCCATCAGTGCAACAGTGCAGCTCCTTGGCGTTAGTTTTAGAGATCTGTTGCACCGAGGAATAAGATACATTAGGCCAATACCTATGATAATATTTGATTATTATATTCTCTCCTTTTCCAGGAGAACATCATTCAGGTTATCTGAATTGTTGGACTAATGTTATTGTTATCAATTTGTCCTGCAGGATATTGTACTACAGGCTGACCTGCTGCTGTAGTCTTCACAGGACTGTGAGGAGTTTCACATGAGGACAGAAAACCCATGACGTGCAGAGGGAAAACATATAATACTGAGAAAGAGGTTGAAGTTACCTTGAGCATCAATTCAATTTATCATTCACTTTCACTCCATCTCTGTCTATTGTGGTGTTGTTTTATACTGTATATACTGTTTGAAACACATCTCACTTGTATCATGGTAGTAATTTCTCATGTGCATCATGGTATGTGCATGACCAGATTAAATTGTTGGCTTGTGTGTGTGTGTGTGTGTGTGTGTGTGTGTGTGTGTGTGTGTGTGTGTGTGTGTGTGTGTGTGTGTGTGTGTTAACATGCACACACTGACAGCAGTTGAGAGTCTAGAGGCCAGAGTCATTTCCAGGTTCCCCTTCATGCCTAATACTGCAGGGACCAGGATGAAGATCTCTGTGATTTCCTGGAAAACGTCCCAGTTCTGCAGTGAAACACACAGTACAAAGTAAAGCAGTGAACTTAATACAGAAGGTGAATGACAGTCAACACCACAAATACACAATGAAACATCTTAATTTTCAAGGTGTTGTTGCTTAAATTCAAGTTAGTTTTGTTTTATTTTATAATTCCTGTGTTTCTCTGCTGACTGATGTCTACAGCAGGACCCCATCCTGCACCAACAAAATACTGGTCATACTTTCCTCTTGGTCTCCTAACTCCTACATCGATTCATCTCTAGTTTCCAGGCATTGACATGACAATCTCACTTAGATCATCTAAACACTTAACCGCTTCTTTGCCCTCCTTAGTTCCCTCACCTGAACCACTTCAAGTAGCATCCCAGCAGAGACTGTCCCAAACCCAGCCAGCAGAAATGGCACCAGGATCTGAAGCAACATGGAGCAGATTGTCTCAGCTGGCGCACCGGAGTCGTCTACATCCTTTTCTCTCATGGAATCACTGAGCCTTGACCTACTGTATAGTTTATTTGGGAGCAGAAAGTCTGTCTCCTGTGGCTCGTAATTGAGACTGGTGTTGACTGGTGAAATATTCCCATTAGAGCTTAAATGTGGGTGTCCAGAGTGGTGCAGTACAGACGGGTTGGGTCTGTTCTGTTGGTTGGCACCTCTGCCCTCTGATCCACTTCGGGGTAGTTGCTCATCTTGTGACCCCGAGACAACCATGGTGTAGAGTTGGGTTCAGGCAGGATGTTAGTCCTGCTTCTCCAGCTCCCGAGACACTGCTCACAACAGTTAGCCTTGAAAGAAAAATAGCAATGAAGACTGCCAGTATAACAGTACTAATAGCTGTAAAAGCTCAGACCAGAAACCGGTAGACGAGAAAGGCAATATATAATTACAAGTATATTTACTATTTACCTCCATGTAAAATCAAGTGTGTGACTTTGGCATGTATATTTTGAATTGGGCTGTTTCAGAGTCATCTGATGGCACAGATGGCCTGCATTATCATTCTTCATGCCTGATTCCCATCAGCAACACTGAGGCTGTGTTGTCTGACAGAGACAATGCACTTCATTGGAAATTCCTATGAGATGACCAGGTATTAAATGGCTGAGGGCGTTGGGCTGCAAATGAGGAATTGTATAAAATATATATATTTTTTAATACAAACTGCAAAAAGTAGAAAAAGTCAACAGACACACTTGTTAACGGTGAAAGAAAGTGTATCAAAAATAAATAATCAGCTTTATGCTGTTGAAAAAGCTTGAAGGAATGGTAACTTAAGTGTTGTTAAGCTGTTTATAAACTATACTTTAAACTACAGTTTGAAAGAAATGATGGATATATATATATACAGACATACATGTTAAATAGCTATGATAAATCCAGAAACAATCAAAATGGTCAGTAAAGTTACAAATATTTATGTTATCTACTAAGAGTCCGGTAACGAACACAACACTGTATAATGAAAGTATTTCTACAGTTAGGCACTAATCATCTTCATCAAAGGGTTGAGTACAAACTAAAAGAACTTGAGAGAAAGTTTTAATTCTCGCATCAAATTAATTTGCAATGCTTACTTTCTCTTCCAGTGTCTCAGTCTCTCTCTAGCTTCTCTGCTCACACAGATACTGATACAATCCATATGGCCATAGTCGTACATAGATATATGATTTGATAGGCTGAGTGACATTTGTTCTACAGTTAGTAGAATAGTAGATTTAAAAAAGTGCCTTACCCTCAACGTGAAACCATAGAAGAACAAGAGGCATCTATTCTCACACTCCACCGCTAACCATGACTCCTCTGTATGGCTTCTGTCGTCCTCTGAATGGTGTGTTGAGTCTCCAGTGTGACATTACTCTAACCTACCCCCTTAGACACACGAACACACACCATTGCATGCATATTCAAATACAGCAACAGCCTAAGCAGCAGGATGCACACACACACACACACACACACACATACACATACACATATTTGACATTTGTTTGTGAAGAGCAGTCCAGCGGTGGTCGTCTGGGACTGTATTATCGTCTAGCACAGTGTTTCTCAAACCTTTTACACTGTGTACCACCTCAGAATATATTCGTCTCGCCAAGTACCACCAGTATAACAGGCGTTCAAATATAGTAGGCTGACTATTCAGCTACAGATGGTCTTGCAGGAGGAAGTTTTATTCCTAATACTATTGGAAGAATTTTGATTATGCTGTTGTTGAATCCTGAATGAAACCAGTTCAAGAACCAGAGCTACTTGAGTGGATAAGGGATGTTCCTGATCCACACTTCTCTTCCTGATAGTTGCCATTTGGAGCCATGATTGCAGTGTTTTCCTCCCACGATACAAAGACATTCAACTGGTGAATCTAGTTGGCCTGTAGGTGTAAATGTGAGTGTGAGTGGTTTGTTTGGTGATGTGCTTTAATGGTGTACCCTACCTCTCACCCACTACCAGCTGGGATAACCTGCAGCCATCCACGACCCTGATGAAGAGTCAGGAGTGTGTGTGGTTATAATAATCTATCTATCTATCTATCTATCTATCTATCTATCTATCTATCTGTCCAGTCTCCATGCTTATTTCCTTTGCACTCCATTTCCCATGAGCACTAGCGACCATTCACAAAATCATGAGACCCGTCATGGGATTTTGTTGCCCCAGTTTTTAGCAGCAGTGTTTTGGGTCACCTGTGCTGACAGTATGGCGGTGGAAACCATCGCTCATGACTGGGAGTTTGACCGTTTTGACGACGGTTCACAAAGTGAGTACACCGCGCAGGGACGCAGAGCGACGGGCTAAACTCACCTGACGGTCCCGTAGCTTTCCGTGCTAGCTGTCGCTGCTAGCAGGATGCTTTGCCACTGGGCGCCGTCTATTTGCTGCAACTTAGTGTTAATTTCCAACAACTGTTCGTCAAACGGAGACTTTAAAAATCATATCGCGTAGTATTTACTGCAATTTTAAAGTCCAGCGTGCTCGGGCCAGTCGTAATTTGAAGCGTAAACTCGATAAAGGAAATGATAGTGACGGTAATTAAAGCTATCAGTCAAACAGCTGATCAGTTTGACAGCTTAAGGTAGTCCAAAGCAAAAACAGGACAAATGGTCTGTACATGGACTTTAACGCCAGCTTATTTTGGTGAAAGCAAACAAAAATAACAACAACAACAACACAATGCTAGTGTTGTTTGTTTTTAGCAAGGACTCCTGCAGTTCATATACACCTCATAGAAATCCAATTTTCCAATTTTGTGTCTGTGTATGGCTCCTAAAAAAATCATAGGAAGACATAAATGCTATCTAGCTTGTGATGTTTACATGTTTAAACTGTCCACCTCACAGAAATACACACAGAGGTCCAGCTGAAGAACTACAGCAAGTTTCTGGAGGAGTACACGTCCCAGCTGAAGGGCATCGAGGAGGCTCTAGATGACTCGATTGGAGATGTGTGGGACTTCACTCTTGACCCCATCGCCCTGAAGGTGAAACACACAAGACCAGTAACTGCACATCTACTTAAGGGGACCTGCCATTGTTTTTCTTTTACACAACTTAAACTTGTGTAACTTCCTTCCTAATGTTTTCAACTCTGTTTCAGCTTCTCCCGTACGAGCAGTCGTCCTTATTGGAGTTAATTAAGACAGACAACAAGGTAAATAAAAAACAGTCTGTAAGAATGTTGTTTTTTTTATTTACGAGGTTTTGGGATAGTGATCATTATGTTGTGTCGTGTGCAGGTTCTGAACAAAGTCATCACAGTTTACGCTGCGCTCTGTAGTGAGGTGAAGAAGCTCAAGTATGAGGTAAGCGTGGTCAAAACGGAGCACTCTGTTGCGTTATCGTGAGTTTGATTTGTGCGTGTATGGTTGAGCGTTTGCATGGCAGCCATCATTGTGAATATGTGTGTGAGTGTTGAAAAACCCTTAAATAAGGAGGATCGGGTTCAAAACATCAAAGTTTAAGTTGAATTTATTGTTCTTGTACAAGAGGACCGTTTCACAGTGCAACACACTAAAGGGGTTACAGAGAAGCGTTAACAGTTGGTTCTTATACATTTTCCTGAAGATGGGCTGTCTCAACCCCTGTAAATTGTTAACAGTCAATTTGCATATAATGCATTTAAACAGCTTTCTTCAACATATCACCTAATGAGTAGCCAGTATGTCCCCAATCTTGATGTCACCTCTCTGACCTGTCCCTAGGCCTCTATTTATACAATAACCTGAACTTTACCTTACCCTGCCAGTCTCAGGAAAACAGCAAAAAAGGGAAGTGCCCTCAGGACATGTAATATAAGAACAAACATCGTATAAGTTAAAACATCTAACTAGCTGTGTAACCCTAATTTTTTAGTTTTATTGTCATTGCACAAAGTACAAGTACTAAGGCAACGAAATGCAGCTTAGCATCTAACCAGAAATGCAAACAGGCAGTAAAGTGCACAGATATATAAATAATAGTGTAGATTTAAGTATAAACTATGTTATGATATATACACTATGATCGGTATGGACAGGTTGAAATGGATACACTGAGATATTACAGCTTGTGTACCAGCACAATTGCGGTATAAATGTAATAATTGGTGTAATTATACAGTACGGGTAAATTAAGATGAGATATATTGTTTCAGTATGAAATTTAATATATATAAATAAATGTGTCTATGTATTTTTCTGGCGCATTACTGCATGTTGTGGAGAAATTGTTGCTGTAATGTTTATTGAAGCTTGGCCAAGGAGAAATAGAGACATTCTTAAAAACATCAGCTATGCATATATATGAGTCCGTCTCTATTCTGCTCAACTCATGCTGGTGGTCAGACTTTACCGAGGACACCAGAAATACTATACGCCCAGAAATAGTCAAAGAGAACGTTTTTACCCATGTTTGTGTTCACCGTCAGCACATTCTAGTCTGGAGACACTGTTGCCTGTTTATGTTAATGGAACGTCAACAACAAGCTATCTATTATGTCTAGGAAGCTAACATTCAGTTTCTTAGACCCTGGTCAGCACAACATTGAGATAGGCTGGCACCTGCTCTCCTCCAGCAATCCAAACAGCGGCCTCGCATACCAAAAAGAGAGAGAGAGTCTTTTATGATTTAGTGCCGTCACTGTCTATGACCTCAAGGCCCATGCGTGACCCTGTGAAAATTCCATAACACTGCATACCTCGGCATGTTCAGCCACTTGTTGATCAGTGGAATACTGAGGTTGGTAGAACTGTTTGAACCCATGCACATCATAAACAAAACAGAGATCCACTTGCCATATGTTAAAGATTACCACCTGTCGGCTCAGCTGAGGCCTCTCGTGTGCTGGTGTAACACAGTTTATGAGTCTAGATGGAAAGACATCGAGCTATCTGAAATGGACACATCTATACAGTCAGTTCTGGGCTGCCTCAGCAGAGTTAATGAAGTACTCAAGCTACAGCTACAAAATCAGTGGGTTGTCTGAACTGGCCATCATATGGTCCACCCTTCCCACAGAATCACAAGACCACAGGCAATAGACAATAAACCAAGTGAGGTATCACTGCCTTTTCCCAAATAATAACAAATGGAAACCTTAATAGTTTTGAAGACATCAGTCTTATGAGCTTGGCAAAGAGTATTTCTACAGGTCCGCCACGTTTTTTTTTAGATGAACAGTTTTTATTTTCATTATTCAACAATAACAAAAAACAATAACGCCAAACAAACACCACCATCTGTGCTGATCCTTTTCTGATTACCAACATCTACCCCTGTGCTCCTTCATGTACAACTTTTACAGTTACACTAACTCCATTGATGAAGACATCATGTAAGACCAAACAAAACAAAAATAGACACAGAAAATGATTTGAGGGAAAGTCAATATGAGAAGTAAATAAAACGAGCACTGCATTAATGCAATATTCTGTTAGATCCGCCACGTTTTTTAAAGGAAACATAAAACTAGAGGTCTAAAACTCCAGAGGCAGCATCTCTCTGAACAGATGTTGATATTCCTTGTTTGTGTTTTGCTGTGAGATACAATTTCTAATTCTGTGCCCTGAATTTATGTTTCCTTGCAGGCAGAATCCAAATTCTACAATGGCTTATTGTACTATGGAGAGGGAGGTAATCAATCAGTGGTTACTATTTAATATTATTCTATGTTTGCTCTCAGTGGCACACAGATTCTTTGTCGATTGCTAAAAATAAAAGGTATATGTACATTTGTGTTTCAGTGTCTGACACCAGTGTTGTTGAAGGAGATTCACAGATTCAGATGGGCAGATTTATTTCATTCTTTCAGGTAAGCGATGAATAATTTGAATGATGACACAAAATTAAAATCCAGAAAACACTGACAGTTTCTCTTTCTGTCTGTTTTGATAGGAGCTGTCCTGTTTTGTGTCAAGATGTTATGAAGTGGTGGTCAACATTGTCCATCAGCTGGCTGCCCTCTACAACAGCAACAAGTAAGATCCACTAACTGAAGCAAGTAGTCTCACACAGTGAATGTACTGTTCTTGTTGCTGGATTGGACGTCAAAAGACCCTTTATGCTTTATTCATATACAGACAAAACCACTTACAGACTGCATTTCTGGTTTCTCTGTTACTATGCAAAACAAAATGTAACACAACCTTTCTCCTGTCATATCTTAGGGGTGCAACAAAAATCATTGAGTCGTCAGGTGTCCATTTCCAGGTGGGGTTTTTTTAAAGATTGAATCATTTTCTTCCTGTCTTGAGTCCGTGTTCTCTATTACTCAAAACTTTTCCTACTGTTTCTGTTTTGCGTTCGTCAGATCGTGTACGAGCATCTCGGGGAGTTGTTAGTGGTTCTGCTCACACTCGATGAGATAATGGAAAATCATGGCACACTGAAAGACCACTGGAAGATGTATAAAAGGTTAACACATACACACACACACACACACACAGACACACACACACACACACACACACACAGACACAGCTATTAAAACCAGGAAAAGCTGAATGGTATGGGTTTTTAATTTAATTCATATAGCTTTCTGGATGACCGTGAACGACAGCTCTTCACAATTTATGAAACATGTCAAAAAATGACAAATGTGTGATTATACTAAAAGAATGTTATTGGAATAGCAACCAAAGCAAGATGCCACTGCATTACAGATTTAGCACAATTTTATTCAAGTATAATATGAAACCATACAAAATTATTTTCAACTTAACTAAAATATATGTACATTCATTTGATCTAGAAAGATCTCTTCTCTTTAGACCATAATGTAGTGTATGATCAGTTTCACATAGAGCATCTGCATCAGCTACTGTAATTACATCCTCTGCTTGTAGGTTGTTGAAGTCTGTGCATCATAACCCGGGTAAATTTTCCATTCCTGAAGAGAAATTGAAACCTTTTGAGAAGCTCCTGCTCAAGCTTGAGGGACAGCTGCTGGATGGCATGATACTGCAGGTGACAGATCTTTTATTATATTTTTTGCTAAAATTTACCTTCATGTCCTCTGAGGACTAGTCGCCTCATGGTGCTTGTATCTGTCTGACAGGCTTGTGTGGAGCAGAGATTCGATGATCCTGGGGAAGGAGTAGCTGTTGCTAAAAACAGTGCCTTTGCCGAGGAGTTTGCCTCCAATATTCGCACCATCTTCACCAATGTTGAGTCCAAAATAGGTCAGTTTCTCTGCTCAGGATACGCCAGGTACATTTGCACTAAGTCTTTCCTGCAACTTTAATGAATGTGTGTCTGTGTTCTTCTCAGGTGAACCTTCAGAGATTGACCAGAGAGATAAATATGCTGGGGTCTGTGGTCTCTTTGTGCTTCACTTTCACATCTTCAGGAGTGTTGACAAAAAGTTCTTCAAAGCACTGCTTGATGTCTGTAAAAAGGTAGTTTAGTGTTCTTCTTCCTGTTTTCTGTTCTTGTTCCTCTTTTCTCTCTCCATGACACGCTCTTTAGTATGTTTATTTATTTTATTTCACAACGGTGGAAACATCAACGTGTGTCCGTCCCTTCCTCTAGGTTCCAGCTGTCACACTGACTGCAAACATCATCTGGTTTCCCGACAATTTCCTCATCACTAAGGTCCCAGCTGCAGCTAAACTGATGGATAAGAAAAGTCTGCAGAGCATCCGAGTGCAGAGAGACACGTACCTGCAGCAAAGAGCTCTGACACTAACAAAGTCAGCGAAAGTCAAAGTCATGTTTATTTCGTATAAAATGTTCAGCTTTAAGAGTCTGACTGTTTCTGTTGTCTCTCCTCTTCAGGGATGTTCAGTCCTACTACGTGTTTGTCACTTCCTGGATGATGAAGATGGAATCCATCTTGTCCAAGGAGCATAAAGGTGACAA
This sequence comes from Larimichthys crocea, assembly GCF_000972845.2. Taxonomy (NCBI): domain Eukaryota; kingdom Metazoa; phylum Chordata; class Actinopteri; family Sciaenidae; genus Larimichthys; species Larimichthys crocea. The sequence continues at coordinate 5,479,419 of NC_040031.1, forward strand.
ATTGGCAGAGGACCTTAACAGCAGGTGTAATGTGTTTGTACAGGTAAGATTGTTGTGGAGAAAACACAGAGACAGCTGCTTGTGAAATCTGAACATCCTGAACTTTTGTTATGATCACATAGTCAATGTTCTGAGTATCCCCAAGAGCTCCAAGAAAAGAGAAGTGTGTGTGTGTGTGTGTCTCTCATTAGTGTGTATGTGTGCGTGACTTCTTCATGATCTGGTCAAAGCGACCTGGAAAAACAAGTCAGTACGGGCGATGAATGTTATCTGGTGGAACAGGTAATTCATTCTGGAAGTCATCCCAGGACACAATATTGTTGATGCCAAGACCTTACCAAAAGGGGTTTCCCAGATGTGCTATGAGTGTCCTATCTGTGTGATTGTTTATCCATGTGTGTGCCTGTGCAGTTCTATGTGTGTGCTTCTGTTATGTTTCTTGTAAACATATATATGTATCAGTCAGAACACGACAAGATCTGCCAGTGTTAGCAGAGTATGAGACTGCAAAGACCAGCTGTTCACATGAAGATGCATTCATTATCCTCCATGATAAACTGAGCATATAATGTCAAAGCACAATATATGTACTATACCTTCTTCCCTGACAGCTCCCTCTCTGTTTTCTGCTCCTCACAGGGCATCCTGTATGCATACAGCATCAGCACCATCATCAAAACCACCATGAACATGTACATGTCAATGCAGCGGCCCATGACTAAGACCTCTGTCAAAGCTCTGTGTCGACTGGTTGAGTTGCTCAAGGTGTGTGTTTTGTTTTTTGAGTGTTTTCATGCTTTTCACCAGTGTACAGTCTAGATATGTGACTGCTCTCTTCCCGCAGGCTGTGGAGCACACATTTCACAGGAGGTCCATGGTTGTAGCAGACTCTGTTTCTCACATCACTCAGCAGCTGCAGTCGCAGGCCCTCAATGCCATTGGCATCGCCAAAGTAAATACAAACACGCAAATATTAAATCACTTTATTGGTATTCATAGCAGTGGTCTAAGTGATACGTTTATATTTTTCTAATTAGAGGCCTAACTTCTTTTTTTTCCCTTGAAGAAAAGGGTGATCTCAGACAAGAAGTATAGCGAGCAACGGCTGGATGTGCTTTCATCTCTGGTGCTGGCAGAAAATGCTTTGAGTGGCCCCAGTACAAAGGAGCGCCGCCTAGTGGTGTCTCTGGCACTGTGTGTCGGCACTCAGCTGGTATGTTCGGAGAAGTTTGATTGATGGGATACAGACACTGCTGTTGCTTTTTTATTTCATTTGATTCTGAGCTTGCCGTTGAAATCTTTCTTTCTGTCTTACAGAAAACTTTCAAAGACGAGGAGCTGCTTCCGCTGCAGCTCGTGCTGAAGAAGCTGGATCTGATTAGTGAGCTGAGTGAGAGGTGGGAGTTTTATTTATTTATTTTCTTAACAAAAATTTCAGATGTCAAAATGTCTGATCACTGTTTTTTTTTGATCACTCTATCTGCCAAGAGCTGGCAAAGTGATTAACCCTCCAGGCAGTTTATAAAACTTCCAGAAGTTTAGATGTTGCTGCTATGTGTGGAGCCAGTGTGTGACAGACAGTGTTCAACATCTTGTGTAACAGAAAAACAGTGTTGTGAGTCTTTGGCCCAATTTAAGTCTGTTTTCTTTTATTTCCCAGGGTCAAACTGCAGTGTGACTGCAGTTTCCTTTACTGGCACCGAGCTGTGTTTCCCATCTACCTAGATGATGTATATGACAACGCTGTGGATGCAGCAAGAATACACGTAAGTAGCAGACTATCTGAGTGAATTCTGACATTTACCACAGATTAATTTCTATAATCTCTTTGTTCAGTATTTGTTTTTAATCGTTACCTTGTTTTTCTTCTGCTTGTGTTGATTGATCTTCTGGATGACTTCTGTGATTGGCCGGAGCAGTACATGTTTAGTGCACTGAGGGACAGTGTGCCTTCCATGTTACACGCCAAACATCTGGAGTCATGTGACCAGCTACTGGAGTGCTACGACAAGGAGATCATGGATGTGTTCAACGAGGTGAGAACAGATGAAATGAGTGTCAGTAGATAGTGAGAATCATAAAGGACGTATTGTAATAGTAAATTCAATGCCTTTGTTTCATTCACTCCTCCTCCTTAACATAAGACACCAGCTCCTTTTTGTCTTTGTAAATTGTGATGCCTAGACTCAACTTTGCACCTAAATACAAGATCCTGCAGGATAATTCAGGTGTAAAACATAGCAACGGGGGGCCGGCGCCAATACTTGCAACAGACAAAAGGGTGTGAAAACACTTTATGAGCAGACAAAGGGATGTGAAAGGAGTGCCCCTCATGTATAAATATCCAGGTGTCCCCATATTCGGGGTCTTTTCTCCATCATTCACCGCTCGCGTGTTGAACTGATCTTTTCTTTGCAAAGAAAATAAAAACCTTGTTGGCTCTCTTTCATTCTTCACCAGCAGCAGAAAATTTCCACAACAGTATAAACTTGAACTTTAGGTACGAATCAAAATAATGAAATCTAACATAACATTGTTATCCTTGTTCTCATTCTCTCTGGCGTCTAACTCTTACAGCACCTCTTGGACAAGCTGTGTAAGGAGATTGAGAAGGACCTGCGTCTCTCTGTTCACACACACCTGAAGCTGGACGACAGGAATCCTTTCAAAGTCGGCATGAAGGACCTGGCCCACTTCTTTTCCCTCAAACCCATCCGATTCTTCAACCGCTTCATTCATATCAAAGGTGCTGAAAGACTGTGACCACACATGTATACGCACACAGCATATTCAGTCGTATAAGATAACATAAACTTTAACGATTCCACACCGGGGAAATGCATTTGTCACAGCAGCTTGTATCCGCAAGATTGTTAAGAAATTACTCATTAAGAAGAAATCTATAGAAAAAAAGTCATGAAGTCCTGCTGGTAAAAAGTCTGACAGCTGTGATAGTGCTCCTTCTTACATGCTGGGAGTAGCAGTCTGTTGCTGAAGGAGCTGTTTAAGACCCTTGCAGTCTGGCATGGGGTAGGAGGCGTTGTTCATGACAGATGACAGCTTTGATAACATCCTTCCTCACCACTTCCTCTACAGAGTTTATGTGCACCCTCCGAGTGGAGTTGTTATTGTTTCTTTGCTAATCTGTGTGGTATATCACCTCTCTGCACCAGTGTATGGAAGAAAAAAGTGAAACCTGGTCATATCAGTGTAACACTGCTAGAAAACTGTAAGATGATGTTGAAGGTGCATAATTATTTGTCTTATTTTTCATGTCCTTGCAGCCTACGTGACCCACTATCTGGATAAAACCTTCTACAACCTAACCACCGTTGCTCTGCATGACTGGGCCACATACAGTGAGATGAGAAACCTCGCTACGCAGCGTTATGGACTTACAATGACGGAGGCGCACCTGCCCAGCCAGACCCTGGAGCAGGTCTTGTGTATTTACAGTTTTTAAGTGAAGATGTAAAGTTGATGAATGGTTGATTAACTGAATCACCCTGTGTGTTCTCATCAGGGATTGGACGTTCTGGAGATCATGAGAAACATACATGTTTTTGTCTCACGCTACCTTTATAACCTCAACAATCAGGTAAGACTTGTTAGCCTCCGTGTTCACCATCACCATCTTGAATCAAGCAGCTGTCTGTGCATTATATACAGTCTCTGCTTTCTTACAGATCTTCATAGAGAAAGCAAGTAACAATAAACACTTGAACACCATCAACATCCGTCACATCGCCAACTCCATCCGGACCCACGGCACAGGCATCATGAACACCACGGTGAGTTTCCAGGAGAGGCAGTGGTGTGTGTGTGTTTGTGCCTCACCTGTTGCTCATCTCCTCTCATATTTCTTCAGGTGAATTTCACCTACCAGTTCCTGCGGAAGAAGTTTTACATCTTTAGCCAGTTCATGTATGACGAGCACATCAAGTCTAGACTCATCAAGGACATCCGCTTCTTCAGAGAAACGAAGGACCAGTCTGATCAGAAGGTAAAAAAAGGCTTGAGTGCCTGCCCAAATTCACCAGGTACACACACAAAGCAAAATGGACAGATGGTGAATATTGCACCTTTTTATAGAAAGTAGTAAGAGCTGAAAACTGGACTGAGACCAGCTGTTAAGACGACGTTAATCTGCCAATGAGAATTTTAAATAATCACATCTGAACAGACTTTCAGTAAATCCTGTCTCTGGAACGATTTTCCATTTTCTGTTCTTGGAAACCGTTTAGCCGTCTAATCCTCCTGTAATAACTCCCTGAAGCGCCTGTTTAAAAAAATGCTGCATTATCATATCACCAGGCAAAGTAACGTAGCCCCCTTGCCAGCTCTTGTTCAGCTGTTCTTATCCTCATTTAATTTGCAGTATCCATTTGAGCGAGCAGAGAAGTTTAACCGCGGCATCAGGAAGCTGGGCATCACTCCTGATGGACAGAGTTACCTGGACCAGTTCCGACAGCTCATCAGCCAGATTGGTGAGAAAAACATCTAAATGTTGTTTTTAGCAGAAATATCTTTAAAAATTCAACTGCAGGTGTAGACATATGTACACCAGGACCAATGTCACCTTGTTGTATTTCAGGTAACGCCATGGGCTATGTGCGTATGATCCGTTCTGGAGGCCTCCACTGCTGCAGCAGCGCCATCCGGTAAAAAGAGCTGTTCAAGTGTGCTGCATTGCTAAGTTTATATATGACGGTGGCTGAGTCAGCCCAAGGTCTCTGTCTATTAATTCCTGATTGTGTAACTATTAAATTAAATCTGATTAAAACTTGTTATCTCCAGGTTTGTCCCAGACCTGGAGGACATCGTCAATTTTGAAGAGCTGGTGAAGGAGGAGGGACTGTCAGAGGAGACCCAGAAAGCTGCTAGGTATTTCAAAATCACTTTATGACTCTAAATTAAAACTTGAATGTCAGTCTTCTTAGGGCTGGGCGATATATATCGATATTTTAATCTATATCAATATATTTTCAAACGCGATATAGCACGAGACCATATTGTTAATATCGATATAGTTTATTTTGCGTTAAAATTACCATACATTTCTTCCCTTGAGCCGCCAGTTCGCTTTTATTTCTCCTCTCCCTCTGTCCAGGTCTCACGCTGCTCATTGACGTCGTCTGTCTGTCTTTGTAGTATGAGTGGTGGGAGTGCAATTTACTGGCGGGTCATTTATAATAGATGTATGAAATCATCCAGCCGAGGAAAAAATATCGATTATATATCGAGTATCGCCATTCAGCTTAAAAATATTGAGATATGACTTTTGGTCCATATCGCCCAGCCCTAAGTCTTCTTTCTGTGCATTATTATAATATTTCTGGCTGATGTAGATTTGGGGTTATTTTAAATTCAGTCTCAGCTTCAGTAGGTGTTAAGCTGTCAGTTTTGGTTTATTATGTCTGCCATGCACACAAAGAGCTGTCCTTCAGTTATGTCAAATAATGTCCAGATATTTTAATTTGTATTTCCATTTTTACACCTGCAGAAGGAAACACAGCTAGAAAAATGTAAAGGAAACGTCACCTGTTGCTTATCTTAAATATTGTGGATCACTTCCAGCGTCCTGGATTCAGTGTTGGGAGATCTGACCAGCAACTCTGCCGAGGGGACAGAGTACTTCAAGATGCTAGTGGCGGTGTTTGCGCCTGAGTTTCGCAGTGCCAAGAATATGCACCTGAGGAACTTCTACATGATTGTGCCCCCACTGGTCAGTGTCAAGACAAATTTGGCTCTGTGCTTCTTTTTGTTTGTGTTTATCTTCTCTGTCTGGAATTGATACACAACACATCTCTCTTGTAGACGGTGAATTTTGTGGAGCACTCCATCAGCTGCAAAGAGAAACTCAACAAGAAGAACAAAACTGGAGCTGCTTTCACAGATGATGGCTTTGCTATGGGTGAGTGATGAATTATACATAATTAAACACTACGCTTCCGCTGCTTTTTGGCTCCTCTCTCTTAACGCTGCCTCTCTCGCAATTCTCAGGTGTGGCGTACATCCTAAAGCTGCTGGACCAGTACCTGGAGTTTGACTCCCTGCACTGGTTCCAGGCTGTCAGAGATAAGTACAAGAAAGAGATGAATGCTGTGGTGAAGGAGCAGAACGTCCAGTCTGCCAGCCAGGATGAGAAGTTGCTGCAAACGATGAACCTCACCCAGAAGAGGCTTGATGTTTACCTTCAGGTACAGTCGCTGCTGGTCTGGCAGCATTATGCATATGCTGAATTAGCTATTAGCAGCTCCTGTTTGCTTTGTATCCAAGGATGCACAGAGAGCTATCACTAGATAACTTTAACACTGAGAAAAAGTTGTAGGCCCAGCAAGTAGGATTTAGTGACACCAAGCGGTGAAGTTGCAGATTGCAACCACATGAAAACCCTCCCACGTCTCTAACGGTGTCTTCCTTCCAAGCATGTAAGAGAAACTCTGGCTGCCAAATTCACGATAAAACAAAGGGCCATATCTAGATCAGAAACGATATTTTCAGGTACACGAATGAACACAAACTAATCAATATTATATTCCTATTCCATTCCTACCAATACATACTCCTAAATCTTACACACTGGAACTTTTAAAAATATGACAGTTCCCAGGCAGTTTCTGGAGTTTAAGGAGTGTCTCATTTTCTATTTATGGACGTTTATTCGGGATAGATACCAAGTAAATGATATCTTTGCGATGTGTTAGCCAAACTAAATCAAAAAATTGTGGTTCACATCTGTCTGACTCCGAGAAGGACTATGAACTTTGTTGTAAATTGCGTGAAAAGGGCACCGAGTGTTTTAAAGTACTTTAATTGCCTCAGACACTGCTGCTGCTCCAGCTGCTGCTGTTGGTAAGCAGGTCAGATCAGCGTGTCAAACTACAACACCTAACCCTGGCGTTGTTTTTATGGTTCTTACCTCATGCAGCATCTTTGCCTCACGTCTCTCCCTCAGTGTCTGAAAACCTCTCAACAATTATCCACCCTGACCTCTTTGTCTCTTCCTTTCACTTCAGGAGTTTGAGCTGCTCCACTTCTCATTAAGCAGTGCACGGATCTTCTTCAGAGCAGACAAGACTGCAGCTGAGGAGATTCAGGAGAAGAAAGATAAAGGTTAGGTGGTGTTGCAATTGATTGATGGAGTCTTTTTAATTATGCAAAACCACTGACACACTCATCCTGTTATACAGGCTTTTTATAAATGAGTTTTCATAGATAGATAATGTAGAAAGAAAGATGGTACGCTGATTAACGGGTGATGAGCTCCTTTAGATCTCGCAAATAATTCCACTGCCATTTTTCACCAGAAGACGCTGCCAAAGCCGGAGATGCTTCAGATGGCTCGACCCCCAACGAACCTGCCTCAAAGTGACCCTCACTGTGAGATCATGGCCTGGTCAGAAGATAGTGTGTGGAGAAGATCTCCTGCAGCAGACTGCACTGAAATGGATTTAAAAACTGACAATTGAGGGAGATTGTTTTTAAGACTCTTTGTGCCCCGTGACAAAGTGATCGTGCTACTGCAGAAAGTGTCTTTTCACTTTTTGTTTCCATTCTACAGAAACATCGATGTAACATCTCGCAGCTTTCAAGTGTTTGCAACTAATACATCCAGTTTGAATTTGTAGCATTTACTCAAGTCGACTGCAATTTAAAAAGGTCAGGTGGCATAACAACAAGCGAAAGGTTAAAGTGAATCCTCTCCTTTGCCACGCTGCCTTTTGATACTTGTACATACAGCCTGGATCATTTTCTGCAGTAGAAGCTTCAGCTGAATGCGTGTCAGTTCAATCAATGACTTATCTGCATCTTTGATTTGATTTTAATACTTTGCAGGTTTGATGTACTAATTGATTGTTCATTGCCTTAAACGGCAGCTTAATTATAGCACAGTATCGAGGACTCTTGGGAATGTTTTAATCTTGTTTGTGTGTCATATTTGTCTACTGCTAGTCTACTGCTTGTTTTGTCCATTTTATACATGTATGACTCGAGGTGTGTATGTGCCTTTATAAATTGTGGATACTTGTTTTGATAATTTGACTAATTAATTTAGAAATAAGTCATCCAAACACACAAGATTCTTGATCTTTGAGTTTCACTATTTCTCTGCTGCACTGGAGATGTATCATTACATCTCCTAAATTTTGTATCGATAAACATGTGAAAATGAGGCCATAATCTGGTCAAAATTACATTCCATTAATTAACTTGCTTGAAGAGAAAGTTCTGTAAAGTCTTTGAAGACTAATAAAACTTGCACTTTGGTCAGAATTTAATGTCTCGGTGAGTTTTAAACTCAGTTAAGATGCTGCAAAAGGTATTAGAGCACAGCTTACATGTTTGCTCTGCATGATTCCCTGGTGTTAACATTGAACTCTGTGTACTAAATAAATGCATGTTAATTTGTTCCTTGGCAGTGATGCACAGGTATTAACTACAAATTTGAACATAAGGAAAAAACTGACTCCAGGAGAGTGACTTTAAAGAGTAACAAACAAAACACACGCACACGTTTGTTCAGGAAAGCCTTTTCTGCTTTAATACAAAGAAAAGCTTTGAACTTCAGAAAATACAAGATTGGTCTGGATTTTTTTTCCTCCTCAAATTGTCATTTTTCCGTTTCCTATGAAATGCTGCTGTTCACCGCTGTTCAAACAGCTTTAATTGAAATACATCCCTTCTTTTGCTTTGGACTCGAAACTTGTGGGGGATGATCTCCATGTTTTTTTTTTTCTTTTTGATTTTTCTTTTTTAGCTGAGAATCAGGCCTTTCCTTAAATTTTAATTTTGTATTATTTTGATTTAAGTGCCCGCAGTGCCATGTGACACCCTGTCCAGCAGATCCAGAAATGTCCTGTTACGTCCACATATTGCATCCATGCTCACCTCATAAAAACGAGGTACAAGGCAGGGCAAAATTTCTTCCAAAATAGATGTCATATATATATATACATACATATATATATATATAGCAATCATATATACACATTCGTACATACATACTAATTTATGTGATGCAAAGAAACAAAAAATGTACACATTTCTTACAAAATTGTAACAAAGACTGGAAAGTGTTTTGTTTGCTCTGGAGCAACATTGTGTAGCTGTTTAGCCTCTGTGAGGATTTGTCCACATTTGTGGAAACCAAAGTAGTCTCCCAGATTTGTGTCCATGTTCAACTGGCACAGAACTCACAGAGAGAGAGAGAGAGAAACAGTATGTATGTATGAGACAGAAAAAACAGGTTGGTGGTGCAAATACAGAGGTTGGAATCAATGTAAATGGAAGGAAGAAAAAAAAAGGGCGAGATGAAAAAGGGATGCATGTGGAAAAGTTGCATGAACCCCCCTGACCCATAACAAAAAAAATGGAAAAGGAAAAATATTATCAGGGAGTGTTCACATAAAAAAAAAAAAATCACAAACAAATTTTGTGTTCTTTTATTACTAAATATAGTGCAACAATAAACATTGCATTTCTTTCACCCTTTCACTTGCGTCTGAGGATGTTCACTTTGCTTTCCCCGACTTTTTTTTCCTGCTCTTAACACTTGTGAAAACAAGGCGTCACCCCTTGTTCTGTCACTGTCCTGTGCCACAAGGTCAGTCCTCCTTTTCTGCAACAAAACAGGCTTCAGATTCAGAGACGTAAACATAACACAGACCCTGCTCAAAACAAGACAAAAAAAAAAAAAAAAACAGGAGAAACATAAAGAATAAAAACAGAACAAGTGTTGGTGTTTTTTTTTTTTGGGCAGCATGTAATTTTGGAAAGGCAGGGCAGTTTTGATGGTGGCGACGACCCCCGCAGTCAAATAGCCAAATCCTTCGAGGAATAAAAACCAAGCTGTGTGAACCACAGCGCCCCTCCTAGACAACACTGTTGTGTGCAGGAACAGCTGTGGCCTTCAGACTGGTCGGGCCTTAGAAGGCCTGCTGGGCTGGGTTGTAGTTGAATGTTGTTGGCACGTGTGGCCTCTCCTCCAGCTTGTCATACTCCAGATGAAATTCCTTAGGAGACGCAGACACAACGTAAACATTATCGGAAAAGCTCTAATTCACACGGAAAGGTCAGTTAATGAACGTGCAAAGAGGCAGCAGAAAGACAAAGTCTTACCTTGGCTACTTTCCTCCAGTTAAGACAATCAAAGAAGTAGTAGGTTCCCCTCTCATAGGCGTTGGTCTTCAGTGTAGGCTCCATGCCAGGCGCCCTTGTTATCCAAACCCGCTCTTCTTTGTGGTACCTCCAGTCCCGGTTAAAGCTGCAGAGTGAAGTCGACCAAATTGAATACAAGAAAATAAGGAACAAATCTTGCGAGTGACCTCTGACTCCCATGAAACTTTAACCCAAAGAAGTACTCACAGCTCTACTGCTGCCAGAAGCTGTAGTAGGTCTCCACCATTCATGTAGTACAAGTAGAACAACAGGTCTTCACCATATCGAGCCAGTTTAATTGCCGCCAACTGGAAGCAGGACAGCAAAAAACAAAAGGGAATTAGTTTTTTGAACTTGTGTACTACCTAAAAACTGGCACAACTCTGAAGCTCATAATTACCTTGTCCCTTATGTGGATATTGGTTAAGTATTCAGAGGGAACATGGAAGTCTGAAAAGGCAAGCACAAGTAAGGCAGTTACTCACACAACAAAGCCTCAGCTAATTATTAAGCACAAAGAGCAATGTCAGAATTTAAACCTGATCACTGGTTAAATGTCTGCCAGCACCCAGCCCACCGATAGTCACTGTTTACTTGCCCAAACAAGCAAATGACAAACGCATGTGATCATATGCTTCATTAACTAGGGTGGCAACTGTACTGTACTGTATTAGTGATGATCACTATTCATCAGGTTGCTACATGTGAATGTTTGGACTCTGGTTGCTTATTGAATGCATCCCCTCTTTAAAATCAACTGCATAGTGAAACAGCAGAGTGCAATATGAGTGCTACTGCTTTAGAGCACTAGATCGGATCAGATCATAGAGCCAACAAATTATTGTGGGAATAGATGAGGAGCAGGTTCCTCCTGTCTGTCTGTCTGTCTGTCAACATAAATTCTTCAGACCTGCTCTGACTCTGACAAATCTTAAGAGTTAATCAGGACTGGGAAATGATCGCTAAAATAAGGTAATCAAAAATATTAAAAAAGCTGTCCTCCAATGTACTTCACATTAATGACTTACCAATGTCTTGAGGTCGACAGGGTGATGAAGCCCAAGGAGAGGCGAACTTAGGGTACAAGTTTCTGTCGGGAAATAAAGCTGCAGTAAGTTTTCGGCACTCTGAACATCAAAACAGAACATTTGCTAGACATACTTTAACGGAGCGTAACAATAACAAACTAAACAAGGACAATTAATCTGCATCCGTCACTATGGACATTTCTGTCCATTTCCTCTTTATCTAACCATTATTTTGCCTGTTAGTGCATATGGCACATTTTTTTCTCTCTTGACAAATTTGGGAATTAAAATTTTTCAAACAGATCAATAGAACACCAAAAGAAATTTACAACCCTCTTAAGTCGTTAAGGAAAAAATGCGCACTTCCAAAAAACTGCTATAAAAACTGTAAAACTTAATTTTTTTTCAGCTTTTTTCTGCATAAATCTCTTAAAAAAACTTCTGCCCTGCTCAAAACAAACATTCAATCATTTTGAGGAGTTTAACCCTTTAAATGCCAGTTTGATTATGGATGGGAAATAACTCACAGTGACACAGTGTGACAGTGTGAAACTAAACTGCCAATTGCAGCTCGTCATCTTCAGTATCTTTACTTTTCTTCTAGGTTTGCTGTACTGGTTGGGGCTAGGACGCATTTGTTGCCACGGCCGTTTGGCTTCATATACTTCCATTATTGTACTTTTTTTCTGAGTTTTGAGGTTTTTTTGCCGCTCTGGAGGCAAAAAATGTACAATGAGAAAAAAAAAATTCAGTGTAAAAATGGCATGCCGGTAAAAAAGGAGGGTAGTGTCTGTGCCTGCAATATGTATTACAGGTCACATAACATTTAAATGGGCAATTAATTTTCATTACTGAACTACTGATTCATTAATCCTGTTTATATTCTTCATTGATTGTATGTCGGCATACACCTACTGGCTAACGAAACGCTACGACTGTATTTAGAGAGAACGGCTTTCTTACTCTGGTGAGTTTAAGTTGAGTCCCAGTGTCGTGAGGTCACTTCCTAGTGCCAGATGGACCATTCCCGGATCAGTCTCCGCTGCCCGGATAAACGTCAGCAGGCCAATCATGCCGAATTGGTCTGTTACCATTCCTGAGGGAATGTTCGTCACCCGACCTGCAGCGGCAGGATAATCCAGAGTTCAACAGACTTCTCAAACTGGGCTGTGATTTACAGGTAATACTTACTCTCAATACATTACCTCCATATTTCTAAACCACACTCTGTGCACGCACCGGAGAGCAAACCAAGCCAATTATTTTTTAACAAGTGACTAATGACAGACTAATGGAAAGATGATGATGGTCTGTATCATACTGAACATATTCTTTTGGTTTTCCCTCACTGTAGCCTATCCAATAATTATCTAACACCAAATGCAGGGTAGAGAGCCCAACTGCCTCACCCAAGTTGTGCGATTAAGAAGGGATGTCTCAGTGGAATTGGAGCGATACGATTGGCTGAGAGGTCTCACCATCGGGCAACACCTGGATCCCTTTCTTCTGGTTGTTGTTCTGTGCTGAGGCCGTCTTGTCTCCGGGGAACTTGGGCCCATCTGCATTGGATGTGCTCTTGCTCGTGGAGTTCAAGTTCTACAAACAAGGAAAGAAACAGTTTTTAAAAAGAAAGAAAGAAAAAAAATCATCACAAATAATTCCCTTTGATATGTAACCTTAAAAAAGCAAACAGACATCCTGCCACATTGTGCCGAAGAGCCATCAGTGGCACACACTTACAGTTTTGCTGTCGTCGTTGTTCAACGTGGGGTCCTTATAGTTTGGGCCAGGCAGTGCAGGGAAGTCCTCGTTATGGATGGAGAAATCCTGTGTCTGTTCAGTTGATGGCTTCGTCACCATGCCAACTTGATGATGATGAACACAGTGAAGTAGAGATTATAATTCCCCAAAGTGTGAGACGCAATGAATCAAAACAAAAAGGGGTATGGTCAGCAATTCATGTTTCTGTGCATCAAAAAAAAAAAAAAAAACTAGTATTATGAACCCAATCAAGAAGCTGATATTCTTTTCCTCTGCTCATGTCATCTACCGCCTACTGCTAGTGTAAAAATAAGATATTAGATCTCGGGCCTAATGGCCTACCATAAGGAGCCCGTCCAGCCAGTGGGTTGAGCACCGGTGTTGGGTTTCCAGTCCCTTCTCTCCGACTCCTGTCTGCTAACGCGGGGAAGTCTGTCAGATCCAGTCCCGTTACATTCTCACTCCCATCTGCAGCAATAGGAAGGTCAGGAACTTGTAATGTCACCTTCAATATGTGGCAATTATTAACTTGGTGATCTAATTTTATTACACTGCAAATAAATTGCATGCCAACTCCAATCCTAAGTAACAAAGGTTGATCGAACTACTACTACTCTGTCTGAAAGATAAGTGATGCGATGGGTTTACCTTCACCATTTTTACATGAATGAATTTCACTTTTACAGTTTCACCATAAAAGATGCACAGACTTTTTCAAAAGAGTTTAGTTTGAACTGATCTGTCTTTATAAGACAACACTGTCCACTGCATTTTACAGGCGACGAGGTCGTCTTTAAGATCAGGTTGCCAAACGTTTTTTTAAACACTGAATGAACACCGGTACATTTCAGGAGTGTTTAAACGCACAACTAATGATCCATTGGCATCTGGACCTGATTCAAAAACACCAACCTGTGCCATTGAAGATGTTGCTTGATAATGAATTGTTCATCCCAAAAGCCTGATTGCGGTTCATACCAAATCCTGACATGCTGCAGAGATAAAAGAAAACCAAAAACCAACAATAAACCTCCAGCTTCCAAACGTGAACCTTTCGTTTCTGGACGCAAAACAGCAGACATGTACAAGGACGTGAATACAGGACATAATGTTTACCTGTTTATGGTGAATGGCTGGCGTGCTGGTTGCTGTTTGGGCATACAGATGATACTGGGCGAGCTGCGGTTGGGGCTGCCCAGCCCTGAGCTGCCCATACTATTGGTCCTGCCGCTCATTCCGATGCCTTGACCGACCTGAGAGTGGTTCAGCATGTTCCTCGAGTTCATCGGTAATGTCCCCCTGGTGAATCATCAAAGGGGTCTCACGCATTTGCCATTTCCCTTATTATTTCCCTTTATAAACCACACAGGTGTGTGTCTGCAAACTCACAATCAACAGTTTCATACACACCTGCTTGGTGATGGAGGGGTATGGAGGGACATGGCGGGGACCCCTGTCGTGGGGGTGATATGACTTGGTGGTAGCGTGCCTTGTGTTAAATTTCGGTTTAACTGAGGCGTATTGCTCCCCATGCCCCTTACCGAGAAACCGAGTGCACCTGCGTAAAGACACGGAGGAAACACACAGGGGAAAGAAACTTTTAGTAAAGTTCACAAGAAATGTGCTACATACGAGAACGGTAGGGAAAACCAAACACTTACTTTGTGGACCGTACAAACTTGCGCCGAGCTGCGACAGCTGACCCGACGACGACGGCGAGGGAGAGGAAAGCATCTGAAGGAAACATTTAAAGGACAGGACAGAGTCAGAAAACTAGAAAACACCTCCTCTGGTGTCCACTCATGATGTGACAGACGTGTGCAAACACACTCACGTCTTTGTCCGACCGATGTGGGAACATCGAGGACTGGTTGTAGTACATGCTTTCATCAGTAAAGTCGTTATCGACAACCTCGACAAACTCTACAAATTTCTTTCTAGCACCAAACATGCCTTTCGTCACCTGGAGAGAAAGAAAGAGAGAGAGAGAGCTGATGTTAGAGATGTCAGGGCAACAGGTAGAGAAGTGAACAAACACACTTTACATTTCTGATCTAAAACACGCTGAAACGTAAATATTGCAAATATCTAACTAGAAAAAGTTGAAGTAGTTTCACCATTACTGACAGATTTGTATTTATTGTGCACCTTCACTAACATAACATTCATATTTTTACACATTTCCTATGAGAGCACCTTTAAATCAAATGGTCCCCCCTCTTTATTCTCATTTGTTTCTAACTCCCTGTGACATGTTGTCATCTTATGGTCGCTGAAACAAAGTTTCGCTCAGTGTGCGTCCAGTTTGTACACGGGCTGAACATGTTGAACTTTCAGAACAAAATAAACAATTTGTCTCATCCAAAACAGCTGTTAAACGAAGCGCTGACAGCAGGGCTGACCTTTAACTCTTCGCCTGTTAAACTTGCAGGGGTGTTAACGAGTCTTAAAGTGCTTTAAAATCAGACAACCCGACACTGCTGAGGAGAATTAAATGCACCGATGCTAACAGGCTAGTTAGCATTGACGTTAGCAGGCTAGCTGCTTGTGTTAGCCTAGCTAGCCTAACGTCAGTTTGCAAACGGGCTACACGGAGCTAAGAGCCACGACACAGCGAAACCTCTCAGCTCAGAAACACCCCGTGTAAGCCACCAAACAGCAGCCACTATAAGGCAGTAATTTGGGCCCTCCGTGCCTCCATATATCCACAGTCAGCTGTCCGTTTTCTCCGTTTGCAGCAGCAGCAGCTGGAGCTAAAGGCTAAAGAGCCACTCGATGTCGGAACGGGAGGAGGCGGACGGGCAGATAAATAGCTCACACCGAGGGCTGAAATGTGCACAGATTCTGTTTTAACACGCCGGAAAATGAGTAAAATATCCTCACCGCATCAATTTCCCTTCTCTTCGTTAGATCCAAGATGGCTGTGTGTATTCTGAATCGAAAGAGGGATAGCCTTTACCCTCTGACCTTACAACCTGCTGACCACTTCCGTACACAAAACATGAACATGCCTGGGAGTGCACTCAGCAGGGTGCTCAGCAGTCACCGAGGGCAGACCACACAACGAAAAACCATGTCATGTTTTGTACATTTTTGTACTGAAGATAAATGAGAAACACTGCTGTCAAGCCTCTGCCTCCCTCCTCTGATCATAAAGGTGTCTTACATTATGAAAATACTGTGCTGTGTGTAGCTACAGAGGAGGCCCAGTGATGTCAGATAATGCAGATACCTGTTTGTGTATTATTGCAGTTTTCTCCTGAGAGCCTCAGATACTGAAGTAGAAATTAATGTCACAGGTTGAATTTTCAACTAGGCAATGCATGCACCGCCCCGGAACTCCAGGATTTCAGGACTCCAGGGGCCTGAAATGCTCCTGGTTCACTGTGTGTCATCTGGGTCTGGCTTCAGGTTACATAACACATATGTTGACCCCTTATGGACTCCAGGGTCATACGCTGTCTTTCCTGGTCATTCACAGTGTCTACAGCCTAATCTTACTGTACTTTGTTTTTGTTTTTGTATCTCTGTAGTTCTATTTCTTACATACACATACATACACACGTATATATATATATATAATTCACAGTGTCTACAGCCTAATCTTACTGTACTTTGTTTTTGTTTTTGTATCTCTGTAGTTCTATTTCTTACATACACATACATACACACGTATATACATTCATATATATA